>NW_010528345.1:9350-27313 GCF_000687285.1 Phaethon lepturus | reverse complement strand
AGGCCAACAGCATCCTGGCCTGTATCGGAAATAGTGTGGCCAGCAGGAGTAGGGAAGTGATTGTGCCCCTGTACTCGGCACTGGTGAGGACACACTTTGAATCCTGTGTTTAGTTTTGAGCATGTCCAGAGAAGGGCAACAAAGCTGGTGAGGGGTCTGGAGCACAAGTCTTATGAGGAGTGGCTGAGGGAACTGGGGGTGTTCAGTCTGGAGAAGAGGAGGCTGAGGGGAGACCTTATTGCTCTCTACAACTACCTGAAAGGGGGTTGTGGCGACGAAGGTGTTGATCTCTTCTCCGAAGTAACTAGTGATAGGACAAGAGGAAATGGCCTGAAGTTGTGCCAGGGGAGGTTTAGATTGGATATTAGGAAAAATGTCTTCACCGAGAGAGTGGTCAAGCATTGGAACAGGCTGCCCAGGGAGGTGGTGGAGTTGCCGTCTCTAGAGGTGTTCAAAAAACGTGTGGATGTGGCGCTTCAGGACATGGATTGGGGGACATGGTGGCTTTGGATTAATGGCTGGACTTGATGATCTTGAAGGTCCTTTCCAATCTTAGTGATTCTGTGATTCTGTGGAAATAACATAAAGTGGCAGTTCTGCCTGAAGGAAGAAAACAGTATGTGATTCTGGTTTAATCAAATGGTTTTCCATGAATGATGTTGGAGGTCAGAGGGACCTGGACAAACTTGAGAATTGGGCCCATGTGAACCTCATGAGGTTCAACAAGGCCAAGTGCAGGGTCCTGCACCTCGGTCGGGGCAACCCCTGGTATCAATACAGGCTGTGGGATGAAAGGAGTGGGAGCAGCCCTACCGAGAAGGACTTGGGGGTACTGGGGGATGAAAAGCTGCACATCAGGTGAGTATGTGCACTCACAGCCCAGAAGGCCAGCCACACCCTGGGCTGCATCCAAAGCAGCGTGACCAGCAGGTCGAGGGAGGGGATTCTGTCCCTATATTCTGCTCTGGTGAGACTCTACCTGGAGTCCTACGTCCAGCTCTGGAGTCCACAACACAAGATAGACATCGGTGTGTTGGAGCAGGTCCGGAGGAGGCCACAAAAATGCTCAGAGAAGAGAAGGTCCGAGGTGATCTTCTTGCAGCCTTCCAGTACTTAAAGGGGGCTTATAAGAAAGATGGGGACAGACTTTTTAGCAGGGCCTGTTGTGATAGGACAAGGTGTAATGGTTTTAAGCTAAAAGAGGGTAGATTCAGAGCAGATATAAGACAGAAATTTTTTACAATGAGGGTGGTGAAACTCTGGCCCAGAGAGGCTGTAGATGCCCCTGGATCCCTGGCAACATTCAAGGTCAGGTTGGAGTGAGCTCTGAGAAACCTGATCTAGTTGAAGATGTCCCTGCTCACTGCAGAGGGAGTTGAACTAGATGACCTTCTGGGGGTCATCTTTCCTACACAAACTCTTCTATGATTCTATGATTTAATACCTCTGTCATTCTAGTGCTTTACAGAAAAAGTATGCCTTACAAAACATTAAAAATGTGCTACTTTTTAAAGGAAAACTTGCAAATCTAGCCTTCTGAAAATTCAGTTGTTTTCTTTTCTACTAATTTATTATAAACATTCATATTTCTACTTATGTTCTGCGTTAATATCCATAACTGTGTTACCCATTTTGTTTAGACTGTGTTTTTTGGGAACACATGTGAGATGTTATTGCTCTCAGCGAGTAGGTGTAGTGATGTACTTGATGCACAAATTGCAGCAGATTCCAATTAACTTTCTTTTTAACTTTATTGGCAAAACTGTGCTAACAGTAAGTAATAAAATGTTGAACTTATTTTCATGACTAAAGTCTGTAATTATGTTTCTAATTACACCACAGGGCCAGTTCTCTTATATAAAATGGTACCACTTTTATAGAAAAAATTTCTAGAAATAGAGGCACACTTAAATATTTAAACTATTACAAGTGATTCTTTTAGAAAGAATTACCAGTAATTAAGGACAAGATTATATGACACACAGATTGTCTTATTTTTTCAATGAATCTTCTAATAAACTGGTGAATTTTAACTATTTGGTAAATATTCAAAAAGTCAATGAATAGTAAAAATTTCACACTTGCTTAAACATTTCATTAATGTCTTTCTTGTGGCAAAATGCATCACAGGCTTATCCTTTAACTAGAAATAGGGGTTCAGATTAAGTAACTCTACCTATATATCACCCTATACACTTCAGTCACCGATAACTGATATTATTAGACTGGTGTAGATTCATACCTGTTAGGCAGGATTAGAATGAGATTTTTACCATCATCACAACACAGGTTACAAATATGTTACAAAATTACAAAGATTGAATATTTTTTTCTCTCTCACAAAACTCTGTTATCTTGTTACTAAATGAGATAAGAATTTCTTCTGACATAAACATTTATTTTGTTTTTAGGCTCAAGTCAAAAGGTTTTTAACTTCAGTTCTGTAGGAGCTTTTCATAGAGAAAGAATAGTATTCTTTCTTGTAATAACAAAGAAAAATCTTACATAAAATACTTCAATGTATATTTTTCTTAAAGATTCATAGTAGTTTATTCTTATTATTTCACATCAAAAGGATGTTTCTTCAACATAAATATGTATCCATATGAATTACCAGATTTTTATTGTAAACCTTAAATCATCTCAGCATCCATTCTGTTGCAAGAATCATTTGTCCACATAACATGTTCAATTGTACAAGAAGGTTTAGTGGGTAGATAACTGTTGATACACCAATACAATGAAAAACAAGCAGTGTTCAATTGTTAAAAAATGGGGAAAAATTATATCAAGGATGGATTATTATGTGGCTAAGACACTCAAGAGACATAGTGCAAGAGCACTTTTAAGGGCTCCTCTGATCGGCTGTGGACATCGACAGTGTTACCTGCTCAGCTAAGCAGATTATTGCAGAATCATTTTATAGCCAAAGGGAAAAAAGGGGGTACCCATTGCAAAATGAATCATATACTAAAATTCCCATATAAAATAAATTCCTTGAATCCTTATATAAGTATTTTTCCTTTGACTATAAATGGAGCCTAGTGACTTGCCCATAAGTTGGCGTCTACATTGCAAATATCTAAAATGGTATGATGAATTTAAAAGTTAAAGTGGGATTGATTTCCCTAAATGGAGGCAACAGTTGACATTAGAGACATTCAAAGCATCTTTGTGGGCCTGAGAAGCATCACAGAAGATCTACACTCCTTGAGGGTCTTGGAGCCTGGCTGCTTGAGGTCAGGCACTGTACCTTACATACCTGGAGTTAAAATGTCTGTATGTCTTTGCAAAATATCATCCAGACCTAAAAAATTTATTTTTATTTGCAGCTGTAATTCAAATTATATTTAACGTTTGACACTGGGAAACAAATCCTTATGTGCTGGGAATTCCTATTACTCATTCATGACCCTGAAAAAACGAGCAGCTTACTTGACTTACTTGACGTGACCATAAGTCCTTTCATTGTTGTTAATGCACTTAACAATCAAACACCCAGTTTTGTTTTAATTGTACTCTACCTACTTTTGAGGGTAAATATAGATTCTGTAGTTTGCTGAATACATTTCTAGGAACGATCAGAAAGGCAAAATTAAGGTTGATATTGCACTTTGTGTCTCAGTGTGGCTCAACATCATTTGATAGAGAATAAGACACACGATAGCAAGAATGAAAATAAATTCCAAACATACCAGCTTATATTTGCTGATTTATAAGGCCTTATATTTTACATTCTGGGCAACATAATTAAACACAGTCACCTGTATGTTCATGTCTAAACCAAGCAAGTTCCAACTGCAAGCAGTTTTGTGTGTCTGTCCATGCTCATTTATTCTGAGAAATAGAAGGGGGACCATCACTGTAAAATCTGTTTTCTTCTTGCCAGAGCTGGCTTAACTTTTACATTTTCATGAGACATACAAACAAAAGTTTTTAAAAATATGTAAAAAAATATATAAAATAAATAAATGATTGCCCCAGACAGTCCATCTGGCAGAACACTGAGTGTACTGACAGACCTGACTGTCCCTGCCCTGCCTCCCTCAGGCTTCCTCTGAGCTGGACCTGGACCCAGGACCCCATTTCAGCCCCCCAGGACCATGACCTCCTGCCCTGGTGATGCCACAGCAGGGTCAGTCTCCAGCTCACCACAGCCCTGTCATACCCAGCCATGGACCCCACAAAACTGGACCACATGCAGACTGATATCCCAGCCCAGCTTTGGCCCACCCCTGCCCCATGGAGGTGCTCAATGTCTGGGGCTGGGGCTGCCCTGGCTGCCTCTCAGTCTGCCCTGTTCTCTGCCTGGGACAGTGGGACAGCTGTGGCTGCAGACCCAGCCCTGTTGCCACAGACAGCCCCCTCCACCCACAAGCACCAGGGAGACCCCAGCCCATGCTGCGCCCTGACACAATCATATGTTGACATCTGCTTAGACTGAAGGCAGTATTTCACAGTTCAAATACCTACACGTCTATCAGTAGAGTATAAAATGTTTATTATTATTAATTTACATTGCTCCCATAAATGCCATGTAATGTTTATGGGACAGAAAAAAAGACATGGTCCATGAAATGAAGAGCTCACCATCTAATTTTTAGAAAAGAGAGAGCAGGAGTAACCAAGTCATACAGCTGGAGTGAGTCATCAGGAAATGGTTTACCAGTGGTAAAAAGAGGTAAGCTGCTCTGGTGCACTGAGCTGGCATCAGAGGGAAGAACACAGAGCCAGACAGAAATATATGGCAGAGCTAGCAGGATAAGGAGAAAGGGATAAAAAACAGGGATGCACACGTAGGCTAGGAAAATGACAATGTGAATCTTGTGATGAAAACTTATACTGGCTAAGGCTCAACAGGAATAAAAAATTAATATATTTTCTGGCATTGGCACGGAAATCAAGTAAATAGCTGTTTGCATGTGAATAGCATCCATAAAAATAGGATTAAGAGAATACTAATTGTATCACTCTGACTTCATAAATGTGCATATTGAATAATGAAAAATAGCAATTTTATTTTACCAGAGAATACACGGTGAGAATACACAAAGTTCATTGCAGATAAATCCATTGGAGAAAATATAAAAACCTTACACTAGTGGCTCTCACTAACTACCTACATAATGCCAAATTTTTCATATCACATGTTAAATAGTTTTTTGGCAGCTCATACTAGGCAGTATTATTAATGAAAAGACTGTTTTAAAAAATTGGCAGACTCGGTATGAAATTGAAACTAATCATAATGCTGTCATATGGGAATTATTTAAAGACTGGCAGAATTACATTTATTTCATTAGCAGGGAATCATTTTAAAGGGCAAAAATACACAAGAAACATTTCTTGAAATAAACTAATCCAGTAACCAATTAGATGTGACAACAGCTTCCTGTAAATTTGTAGCTTTATAGGCACTCTAGACTGAGCAACCTAAGAGAATATGACGTGGATTAAACCAGTTGCATGATTTCCAGTTACTATTCCAATTTTCCAAATGTTTTTCTTTATGCAAACAATCCCTTACCCTTATTATAAGAAAGATGGGGACAGACTTTTTAGCAGGGCCTGTAGTTACAGGACAAGATTTTAAACTAAAAGAGTGTAGATTTTGGCTAGATGTAAAGCAGGAGTTTTTCACAGTGAGATTAAACTAAAAGAGGGTAGATTTTGGCTAGATGTAAAGCAGAAGTTTTTCACAGTGAGGGTGCTGAATCACAGAATCACAGAATCACTAGGTTGGAAAGGACCTTCAAGATCATCAAGTCCAACCATTAATCCAGCGCCAACATGTCCCCTAGACCATGTCCTGAAGCGCCACATCCACACGTTTCTTGAACACTTCCAGAGATGGTGACTCCACCACCTCCCTGAGCAGCCTGTTCCAATACCTGACCACTCTCTCAGTGAAGAAATTTTTCCTAATATCCAATCTAAACCTCCCCTGGCGCAACTTGAAGCCATTTCCTCTTGTCCTATCACTAAGATAGATATTCCATCTATGGAAACATTGAAGGTTAAGTTGGATGAGCAACCTGACCTAGTGGAAGATGTCCCTGCTCATTGCAGGGGGGTGAGAATAGATGACCTTTAAAGGTCCCTTCCAACCCAAAGCATTCTTTGATTTGATGATTCTATGAAACTAAGAGTGATCAATGATATCTGAAAATAATTATTTTCTATAGTACAACATTCTCTGAGTAGCACAATACTTAATCTAGATATAATAGCTCTTTTACACAGTTTATTTGTTTTATGCAGCAGATGGTATCAGGTTTAATACTGATATATCAATCAGTTTTGTACATATGCACTGTATGGCAATAATAGGTCATTTTGCCCGTCATTGCACGATGGCAACAGTGAAAGAATACTTAGTTGAGTACTGTGCAATCTCTCTCTTCTACGTGTTTCCTTGCAAAAGTGATATTCCTTCTGCATAGTTTTAATAACAGAATATTTTTCCCACTTCAGCTGAAGTAGTTATAATTGTATGAGTTCCTAAAAACTATGTAGGTATACAAAAATACAGATGTTTCTTTCTGTAGTGTGGTCACTTCAGTGTTTTTCTTTAAAAAGAGGTACACCGAGTTCTAAAACAGACGTAATTTTACAGCGATGTTCTATGTCTCAGGAAAGTCAATAAATTGCAAGTAGAATTGTTGACAAACTGTTATACTAGCCCTAACAGTATGGGCATAATAAGTAGATGTATCTTTCTTTAAACAGCTTTGTAGCTTATAGTGAATTTTGAGGAGCTTTATTTTTTCTCTTAGCATTTCGAAGAAAAACTGAGGTGGACATATTAAACACATAAATATTTGCCATTAGAGAAGGTAATAGTATTCATTCATGAACACTTTTGTTGAATTATGATGTAGTATAATGCAAGGAGCTTATATTCTGATGATTCAGATAAGAAAATTTGGAGGCTGAAGTGTTTTACAGTGTATATTGGAAATGTGCATAAGCTTAATAAGCAGAAACTAAACATTTTCTCAGTTTCAACCTGAAGAAGGAAAGATGCGACCCCAAAATTATATATAACATTCATTAGTACATTTGAGGGCCCTTCACTACTTTTTTTAGAACAGATATTTTGACTGTGCCCCTGTATTTTAATTTCTATGGAGGCAGATTCTTGAATAGCCTCTATCTGAATTTATAAAGCTATGCTAGGAAGGGGAACCTCTCTGCGTACTACCCACCAACCTGTAGGGTGTCAAAGTAGGTTACATGGTGCCACTGTTACATTCTGAGAGATTTTAGTAAAGGGCAGCTACATTCCAGTTTAGTTTTGGCTCCTCAGTGGTCTCAAAGATTGCAGAAAATACAATTCCAGGTGAAAAAAAGCATGGTGAGATGTATCAAGGTTCATATATGAAATAAAATTGTACATTCCCTATCCGAGAGAAAGATGGAAAAAAGCAAAAAAGCAACCTGAGCTGAAACTGCCACAGCCCAAGAGCAGCTGAAGGTCTAATAACATCTCCCCACAGGAGAACACCCTATAGAAGCTTTCATGCAGTGGACACGGTATCCCTCAAGTCCTCATTTTGTCTTTCAATATACTAATAGCATTGCTAGCTTATTGAAAACCAGCTATCGCCTAAGAATCTAAACGCATGAGACATGATTGTAAATCAAGAGATTAGGATCATTAGTTCAAAAGTCAGCTGTGTCAAATCTCATTGTACATTTTACACTAAAGGAAGTCAAAGATGCACACTGTATTGGAACAGGTTGACAATTCCAGTTGTTCACTCTTTTGCACTACCTTTAGCATTCCATTTGTTAACTATTATCAGGGTTACAAATATTTATGTATTTCTAGTTTTGATTTTTCTAACTTTAACCTCAGGCTGTTTTGCTAGATTAAACTGACAATTTACAATAAGGTATTTCCTTGCTACATATGTATTAGCTGCACAGGTTACTGCATAAATTTATGTTCAAGAAAAAAAATGGACTGATTTCTTATATTTGTATTAGAAATAATGTTTCTACAACCTAAATACTTGATGTTGCAGTTTTCTGTATCTACAACAATATTAAAAATCTTGCCAAATATGGGCATCAGAATCAGACTGTTCCAGTGTATTCTCACACAAGCATTTTTTTCCCTATAACAATTTTTAGCTACTTAAAAAAGGAGATGTGGAAAGTTCTCTTAGACCAGCTTTTTTTACTGAATTGGACATCAATAGTAGAAATGATAAATTATCCAATTCACTTACAGGGTACCAGGTAGCTTCTGTCTGTTACTTTTTAAATTATTATAAGGTTGCTTATGTCATGGTTATTTCTCAGAGAAAAAAATAGAGTTTTCTTTGTGCAGTAACCTGATAGACCTCTTGTAATTTCACTTTGAACTGAAATAGGTTAAAGAAAAAGTAGATTTCAGTTCAATTTTTGTCATGAGGGAGGTTTTTAGGATGCTAAAATCATATTCAATGCATTTCTGTTGTCATAAATTGTAACTACAGTTGTGTAAGCTTACATTAGGTTCTATCTTATTTCTTTTTCCTTTTTCCTTATTTTATACTCTAAATGCCATTTATCTAAATGGAAGATTCAGAACAAGCTTATTAAAAACTTTATCAAAATGTAATACACATTTTGGAAAAGAGATGGAATACATCCCTCAAAGGGAAGCATTCATCAGGAAGTTTAAAAATGAAAGGCAGGGTTTCCAATCTCTTTCAGATGTATGAAACAAAGGTCTTCATAAAAGCATATGTATGCATATGAACTCTCTCCTTTTAAAAACTTACTGAAATCTTGAATGTTTGCAAAAAGTATAAGTTATGATAGATAACATGGTACAAATTTTCCATTTTATTTAATAGATCTTTTTACATCATTCCAATATTTAGCACGAAAGAGCAAAAATAAATATTATCAATATGCAGGCAAAGTCAGTTTACAGGAGGAAAACACCCTGATTTTTAAAAATAGCAGTAAATATGACAAATCATTAATAAAATGAACTGTCTTACCATACTTCTCCAATAATTGGCCAACCTCTCAAATAGTTGGCCAACACCACACACTCATTTTAAAGTTAACTGTAAGTTGTACAGGCCAGCTATGTTCAGAGTTAAAATATAGCACAAGTCATTAGAGTCACCCTTATTCTTCCTTAGCTATACCTGAAAGTATCATTGACCAATTGACTAGCCATTTAATGATGGTCAGTGGTAAGTAAGCGCTAATGAAAACAAATGCAGCAAAGTGAATTTGATGTGGTACTCTCCTCCTAAACCTCATCACTGAACTGCCTATAGGCATCCAACAACGAAAAGTAACTGTACAACAAGTCATACAAACACAGCATGGAAAATATTTAACTATCTCTGCAGTGTTTTTCACCCTGATGGACCAGAAACATAAAGCAGAGGATGATTAAAACAACAGAAAATTACCAGCCAAGGGAACTGCTACAATGCTTCTCTTACTGTTTTTAATGAAGATGAGTATATGATTCAGTTACATGGTAGATGCATGAGATAAGAAAGAAATATACTGTAATAAACGCCAAGGAGAAAAGGTAGAAGAAAAAGAAAGATGTGCACCTTCAGAAGGATCAGGCTGAAGTGAAGATACTGTATTAGGCATGGTGATCAGGGACTAAATCTATTGCATTCTTAAAGTTGTAAAGCCATTGCCTTTGACTAAAAGGTAAATCTAGTCAAAACTATTGGAAATAATTATATAAATAAAGGAGAAGAAATTTTTAGTAAGCATGGTTTCAAATAACACTGTGACTGTTCTAATCTGGCCCAGTGAAAATATCCCCCCTAATTTCATTTGGAATTTTAAGGAAGAAGAGAAAAAGGAAGGACAAGAATGGACAAGAGAGAAGAATATATGAACACAGAGTCATGAGTCTGGCCCAGCTGTCAAGAACTATTTAATTGTTGATACAGTCTATCACTGAATTTAATGTATTTACAAGATAGGAGTTTTGATTTAAGAAAAGGTAAATGTAAAAACTGCGCAGCTGCTAAAACTGCATACAGAAATACCAAAAAATAGTTAGTAACTCCAATGCAAAACAAGAACTGAATTTTTTTTCTTTAATATGTTTTAGGTTTTAGTAGGAGAGTCATATAAACATATGAGCTACAGGCTGTTTTAAAATATAACACTGATTATAAATAATGGAAAATCTCATAGCAGTAGCTTGCAACATTCTTCAAAAATAGATGTAACGGTATGGAATGACACTGCACCTTGAGCAAAAATAGATGTAACGGTATGGAATGACACTTCACCTTGCTAATAAGTCATTCAGACTCTAAGGGTAAGTGTAGGTACAGAATCCAAGCTCTTTGCCTGAATATTAAAAACTTGTTAAACAGATATTTACAGACAAAAGAAAATCACCATGTGTTTCTGAATTACCCAGCATAATATTAATATTCAACTGGTGAGCTGCTATGTAAAAAGAAATACCTGCTAGAGACTTAAAATATTAAATGCGTGTCTCCATTTACTGTAATGGCATACTAAAAGCACTGCTCTTGTCATGCATTAGAAAGAAAAGTTCAAGAACCATTATCATGTAGGTAAAGTCCAAATGCAAGGTACTTGATTTGAGTTCTTAGAATTAATTGAAGTCATAAACACACTAAAGGAAGAAAAAAATCTTTGCTTTCATGAATCTATAGTACTTTACTTCTTAAAATTATGCCTCTCCTAGGCTTTTGTATTAATCAGCATTTGAAAGGATTTCTGTTAGATATGAATGAACTGTTCTGGTTAAATTAAAAGTGGATTCAAACCTTTTGCCATCACTTGCACTTTTTGAACCATATTTAGTAATATTCAGATATGTTTGGCTACAGATTTCTTCTTGTTTTACCTAAGGAAAACAGAAGAAAATTATAGTCTTTCTACTACTCTGAGTCCATCCAGGTAAGTTCACTGGGATCGTATGATCTCAGAAGATGCTTAGGGCAACAACCTGAGCTGACTTCAGGCATATACCATGAAACTAATTCTATATCTTGTGTAGGCAGCCAGTCTGGGCATGGGGCCAATGGAAAAAATAAATCACATTGTGTTTAAAGGTATATGGTGGCCAATGCCAGGAAATCTACATTGACAGGATGTGAATAGGGCTTAATTCCCCATCCCCTTAAAGGCAGGGAGTATCTGCCAGAAGTGCTGCATCCTTCCCTGCTTTGTTCTCACTGAGGAGGAAGTATGGAGAGAGGTTCGTCCTATACAAAGCAGTATCTGAGAGTTAATACATCGCAGCTTCTGTCACTACCTATTACAGCAGAGAGCATCATGGCATGGCAGACTCCAAAGAAATGTCTTGGTATCTGCAGTGCTTCATGGTCTATGGCTGAAGTTAGCTCAGGCAGTTGCATCTTCTATGGTTGTATGGTGTGGCACTACGCTGGTCATCAGATAAGTGCAGAGGGTTAGGCCAACATGCATGTGGTCTAGCCCTCTTCACATATCTTTGAAGGGGTCAAGCTTGAAAATGATATCCTATGTTCCAGCAAGATGGTACCTGGGCCATACTCCTCTCCCTCCCGCCAGAAACAATTTCAGGACTAACGTTTTGAGGAAGTGCCTTTCCTCAGCATTACCAGGATTTTGGGCAGGACATTTCATTCACCATCTGCTAGATATGGGCTCCTGCAAGAGAGGGAATGAAGGAAAATTTGTAATTCAACAAGCATTATTACAACTACAACTGTACCTCTGATTGACAGGCTTCCACACTGAGTGAATTATACTCTTTCTAAATAATGTAGCCAATAAGGTTTCTGTAGCAAACAGTGTATAGAAATACATATACCATAAATAGATGATTCGTAGTTTCAAGACTTGTCCCAGGCAACATCTTATGACCCTCATGTTTCCCTCTTCCTCCCCACCTTCTGCTGATGATAGCAAGGAAGGGAAGATTGGGACGATGACCTCAGATATCTTCGATACAAGGAAGATGGCAGTGAATTTGGTTATGTCAGAAGCTGGTTTTCCAGTGGCCATCAGATATTAGGATAGTCCAGGCTCCCAAGTACGATAGTGCCCACCTTGGACATGAAGATGAGAGATGTAAATTATTAACAGACGTGACTTTCTTAGTCTGCTGGACCTACCACAAGCCATTCAAGATGTAGGGGATGTCATTATCCCACAGACAGCTGCTTACCTCATTCACCAACAGTATTTTGAATACTGAATAGCCTAGATGAAACAACAGCCGTGACACTAGGTAATATCTAAGATGACAGGGAAGAAGAAAAGAAGACACTCATACAATGGAAAATTATGCTAATTTTTCCTTGAAACACTGAAATTGAGAAAGAGATTCCAAAATGGCTCAAGACATTGTGATCTCCTTTCCTCATCCCATATGCAATAAGGTAGTGACCTATTATGTGACCCTCCTAAGAGATGCTAGCAGCTGCAATGGGTGGCTCTTCCAAGCTGTGAGTCTGAAAGGTAGCACGAGGTATTTGTTGGATGTGAGCAGTTCTATCGAGTTTGCTGTTGTGTCATAAGGCATGCCTGAGGCAGACAAGTCAAATCAGTCACATGCTCTAGTAATTAGTGCTGCTTAAATAAGGCCACAGGAGAAATCTTTCAGATAGCCATAGGTAAGGAGAATAGTTCACAGATGTAAATAACTGAAGTTCTTCTACTTATAGGAAGGAGCAGGTTGGGACACAGTATGTCACTCTGTCCTGCAACAATTTGAAGTTGAAGACATTATCAAGCAGTGCCTTTATTACCTTCAGACTTCATTACCCAACAACACATAAGCAAGAACATTTCTCCTTGTGCTAGTAGGACGTAACTATGAACTTGGAGGCATATCTAAATGTTGTGCAAGTCATATGCAAATAATAAGCAAAATCTGGTTTATCTGCTTTATAATCAACATTAACTTTCCAGGTTGCAAACACATTAAGGTTTAGTACTATAGTAGTGTTAGTGACAATGTTATTACCATCAATATCAGCCTAATTGATTCAGAAGTTTGCAACACACTCAGTGCATTATGTAAATCTATTTAAATATTAAGGAAGGCTTTAACAAATGTATATGTTACCAATAAAAAATAATGGAAAAACCTGAACAAAACCAGCATTTCGTTTCTTCTGAGGTAGCATGTCTGTTTCTCTGTAGTCCTATTTAAAAAGCAGCATATACCTGTATTGCCTCAGGAAGTGCCAAGAAAAGGTATTATACTATCACAAAGGCATGATTTCCTCCCTGTTCTCTCATTACTCCCAGAGGTTTGCAATTTGCTACTAGCTCTGAACAATGTCAAATGCTGTCTCAGCAACACTGAACGCCACATGGGACTTTGAGGGAAGGAGAGGGAGAAAATCACAGTTCCAGTTTTCCTTTTGTCCATTTTCCTCCTGAATGCAGTGATTAAACATGTTCTAACGTTGCCCTTGTTCTGTCCAGATTAGTTGTTGCAGCAAAGAGTCTGGGAATACAGTTTGAAGTGTTATGTCTCAACATACATAAGGGTAATAGATTGAGACACAGAGTTGTTATCAGTTTCTACAGATTGAATTAATAATTTTGTACACATGTGACATAAAACCCATCCCACAGAATCCTTGTACCTTAATTCATATTATATCTATCTTAATTTAAAATTCTCCAATTCAGAAAAAATTCTACGTGTAGTCACTAACTGTTTGGGAACTATGACTGCCCCTTCCCTTCCCTTCCCTTCCCTTCCCTTCCCTTCCCTTCCCTTCCCTTCCCTTCCCTTCCCTTCCCTTCCCTTCCCTTCCCTTCCCTTCCCTTCCCTTCCCTTCCCTTCCCTTCCCTTCCCTTCCCTTCCCTTCCCTTCCCTTCCCTTCCCTTCCCTTCCCTTCCCTTCCCTTCCCTTCCCTTCCCTTCCCTTCCCTTCCCTTCCCCCCTATAGTAGATGTGTGACTTGGTCATTTTTTGAGGTAACATTTCAAATAACTATTAGGTGTTATACATAACTATACTTTAATCTAATTTATGATTAAAGTTTATAGTTGGATTTTATGGATATTTCTTTTTATAATGAGAGACAAGAAAGAGAGACCAAAAATTTAAATTAAATTGAAATACAGAAAAGTTGTTATGAGGTAATATTTTATTGAATTCCTTTAAAAAGAAAAAAAGTGTTAAATGTGATGATGCTTCTACTATTGGCTCAATGACATGTCATCAGAATACATTGCTGGATACTGATTTCTATTTTTTATAAATAAATAATTATTTTCTTTCATGGAAGGTGTTTTCATTACTAAGATGCTAGTAGATATTAATAAGGCCCTCCGTTAGTCAGTACCCATTCTGTTAATCTTATTCTGTATTACATACCTCGATAGTTTCAAATATTGATTTTTCTTGAAAGAAGCTCAACAAATTCATACCTGGCATAACCCTTCAGAAGTAAGTGGAACTGCTTCAGGAATTTGTTTGCTCATTGTATCTAAGAGTTTCTGAACTTAAAGTATAGACAATGTCTGAAAGTGATAACAAAAATGAGATTGTGGGTTCCAATATTTATTGCCTCACAATGAGTCCCAGAACAAATCTGTTCAGTTTAAAATATATATAAGCCTATATTCTGAGCTTTGGTTGAGCTGAGTTCAGTGGACATTGAAATAAATAAGCAAAGGGCATTAGGGAGGGAGAGATGGATGGATGGATGGATGGATGGATGGATGGATGGATGGATGGATGGATGGATGGATGGATGGAAAATGGCATTAAGACATTTTAGTGATCCTGCAGTCCTGAACCTGGTCAGTCAGAAATCTAAAAAATCCCTCCTAGAACACTTGAAGTACATCAGACACCCAGCCTCAGAAAGTAAGTGACACAGGTGACCGAAAGGAGTGAAGCACAAATCACATGCAGAGGCTCAGACTTGGCTTGTGCAAAGCAGTAGATCTATCTGATGTCTTTTAAAAATCTGTCAGATGAGTGTAAACTGGAGTCTGAAAGCCAAGCTGAATTTTGTTCAATGCATCTCCCAACAATGAATACTCCAATAAGAATTTAGTCAACAGTCCTGATGATTTTATGATCAGAATAGAATACAATTCACTTTTCTACATATATATTGATGCCACAATACTGACACAGCACGAAGGATGGTGATTTGATGTTGATCATTAAGCTGGCAGATACGAAGCTGAATACACAAGAGGATCAGACCATAGGGGAGACATTGCCATTGATGTTTTTTTCAGCCAGCCTAGTTAATCCATTTTCTTCTTAAATATGTTATGTAGGAACAGATCTGAATAGTTACCACACTAAGTGTTTCAGAAAGTGTGACACCTTTTAAGTCCAATCTTCCTCTTTTACAAAAGTGTACAAAATCATTAGACTGTTCCAAGGGTAGTATATAAAACAGATCTGTGCTTTAGACCTCAGAAATGTTTCAGTGGAATAGCACTGTCAATTTATAGTCCAGGCTTTACTGGCAAATGATTAAACCTTGACAAAATATCCTTCTTCTAAAGCAGCACTGCAGGGAAACATATTTTTCTTCATGATTAATGCAGTGAAGTGTGTGCTGTAAGATGCCCAATTCACTTGTATGCATTCAGAGAACTATCATTACTGTAATATATTAAAAGGTCCAAGCTGTGACTGAATAATAGCTGTGAGTTACAGAAGAAAGGAGCTCTTGGAAGTCTTTTTTATACAAACAGGAGAACAAAATGTTGGTTGTGAAAGATGTTCCTTTAAGCCATACTAAACATAAGTCTATGCATCAGGGTATATTGCACAGAACTTCCACAGGCACGAAGCAGTGGCAGCAGGCTTCAAAGGAATCCAGTTTCCATTTTTCACTGCAACTGTAACATCAAAGAGTTGACAGCTTAGAAATATTTCAGATGCTACAAAATAATGTCATACCAATAATTAAAGAACATTTGGAGATTGTATTTTCATCCACTTGATGTTCCTATACTATCACCAGTATAGGTGAACTCATCAGCTTCAAAATAGATTTCTTTTTAAATAAGTAATTACAAATAACAACAATGTTTTTTACGTTCTCTGATTTGAGTCAGAGTATTTCAGTCCCACTTCTACGGTTGTACAGGAAAAAACATAGATCACAACTTCATACCGACAGCCAGACAAGAGCCTTTGAACAGATTAGTCTTACATAACCCTGAAAACGTTGGTGAACTTCATGGTACACAGGTCTCAAACCACTCCTTTCCTAAAGGCTCAATTTTCTCCTAAGTCTAACTTTTCTACAAGTTCATAAAGGCCTGAAAAAAGAAACACAACCTCAATTTTATTATTTATCCTGTGTGCTCATATGACCTCTGTAGCTTATGTTATGCTTAAACAACACTCTTATACTAGATCTGGCTGGGATGGAGCTATTTTTTTTCACAGCAGTCCATATGGTGCTGTGTTTTGGATTTGTGACTAAAACAGTGTTGCTAACACATCTATTTTTTGACTGTTGCCAAGTACTACTTGCAGTATCAAGACTGGCAAATAGGCCAGGAGTGGGCAAGAAGCTGGGAGGGGATACAACAGGGACAACTGACCCAAAACAGCTAAAGGGATATTCCAGGCCATATGATGTCATGCTTGGCAATAAAAAACATGGGAGTGGGGTCTTTCAACGTACTTGTTGTTCAGAGACTGTCTGCACATCTGTCTGCTTGTGGGAGGTAGTCGGTTGTTGCCTTTGCATAACTTCTTTTGTGTTTTTTTGGCAGGGAGGAAGGTCCCTCTTTCCTTCACTTATTAAACTGTCTTTATCTCAACCCATGAGTTTCCTTGCTTTTGGTCTTCACTCTCTAGTCCAGTGTGGAGGGCAGCAAGCAAGTGGTTACATGGGTGCTTAGCTGCTGCCTGGGTCAACCCAATCTCAACCCAGTGTCAACCAAACAACTTTTTAAATGTTTGTCAGGATTGCAGGCAGACGAGTGGACTACTTACCTGGCCATGGGCTGAAGTTAGTTAACTGAATGGGATAAGAGAAACTACAGGACGTGACATGAGAAGCATCGACACAGCTGGTAAGTGAGCCTACCAGGGGAGGTGCCTTGCTTGACCTGCTGTTTACAAACATAGAAGGACTGGTGGGAAGTGTGATGGTCGGAGTCTGTCTTGGGCCTAGCGACCGTGACATGATAGAGTTCTCAATTCTGAGTGAAGTAAGGAGGGGTATGAGCAAAACTGCTACCATGGATTTCTGAAGGGCAGACTTCAGCCTGGTCACGTCATTGGTCGAGAGAGTCCCTTGGGACACTGCCCTGAAAGAGCAAAAGGGTCCAGGAAGGCTGGACAGTCTTCAAAAAAGAAATCTTAAAGGTGCAGGAGCAGACGGTCCCCATGTGCCGTAAGAAGAGCTGGAGGGGAAGATGATGGGCCTGGCTGAACAGGGAGATTTTGCTGGGACTCGGAAAAAGAGGAGAGTTTATCACCTCTGGAAGAAGTGGAAGGCAACTCAAGAAGAGTACAAGGATCTCGTTAGGTCAATTAGAGAGAAAATTAGAAAGGCAAAAGCTCAGCTAGAACTCAACCTGGCCACAGTCATAAAGGATAACAAAAAATGCTTCCACAAATATATTAACAACAGAAAGAGAGGCAGAATCTCCATCCCTTATTGGATGTGGGGGGGAACATTGTCACCAAGAATGAAGAAAAGGCTGAGGTACTTAATGCCGCCTTTGCCTCAGTCTTTAATTGCCAGACCAAGTATCTGCAGGGTATTCAGCTCCCTGAGCTGGAAGACAGAAATGCAGAGCACAATAACCTGCCCATAATCCAGCAGGAAACAGTTAATGACCTGCTAAGCCACCTGGACACCCACAAGTCTATGGGGCCTGATGGGATCCACCCAAGAGTACTGAGAGAGCTGGCAGAGGAGCTTTCCAAGCCACTCTCCATCATTTATCAGCAGTCCTGGTTAACAGGGGAGGTCCCAGATGACTGGAGGATTGGGAATG
>NW_010528345.1:0-7936 GCF_000687285.1 Phaethon lepturus | reverse complement strand
GTAAGTTTGCAGATGACACCAAGTTGGGTGGGAGTGTTGATCTGCTGGAGGGCAGGAAGGCTCTGCAGAGGGATCTGGACAGGCTGGATCAATAGGCTGAGGTCAACTGTATGAGGTTTAACAAGGTCAAGTGCTGGATCCTGCACTTTGGCCACAACAACCCCATGCAACGCTACAGGCTTGGGGAGGAGTGGCTGGAGAGCTGCCTTGCGGAAAGGGACCTGGTTGGTGCTGGTTGACAGGTGGCTGAACATGGGCTGGCAGTGTGCTCAGGTGGCCAAGAAGGCCAACAGCGTCCTGGCCTGTATCAGACATAGTGTGGCCAGCAGGAGTAGGGCAGTGATCGTGCCCCTGTACTCGTCACTGGTGAGGCTGCACCTTGAATCCTGTGTTCAGTTTTGGACCCCTCACTACAAGAAGGATGTTGAGGTGCTGGAGCGTGTCCAGAGAAGGGCAACGAAGCTGGTGAGGGGTTTAGAGCACAAGTCTTATGAGGAGCGTCTGAGGGAACTGGGGTTGTTCAGTGTGGAGAAGAGGAGGCTGAGGGGAGACCTCATTGCTCTCTACAACTACCTGAAAGGGGGTTGTGGTGAGATGGGTGTTGGTTTCTTCTCCCAAGTAACTAGTGATAGGACAAGAGGAAATGGCCTGAAGTTGCACCAGGGGAGGTTTAGATTGGATATTAGGAAAAATTTCTTGACCGAGAGGGTGGTCAAGCATTGGAACAGGCTGCCCAGGAAGGTGGTGGAGTCACCATCACGGGAAGTGTTCAAGAAACATGTGGTTGTGGTGCTTCAGGACACGCTTTAGGGAGAATGGTGGTATTGGGTTAAAGGTTGGACTTGATGATCTTGAAGGTCCTTTCCAACCTTATATGATTCTGTGATTCTGTGGGAAATGGCTGAGAATGACAAATAGCCTGAGAAGCTGCCAGGGTCAGAAGAGAGTGTCACAAAGGACAGCTGGATCTCACAGGTGTGTGATGGAAGCAACAGGAAATGGCTGAGCCTCACAGATCCCTACAGGGAGCACTGGGTCCACTTGAGACTGTGTTTGCCCAAGGCCAGCACTGCAGGGATATCTGTGCCAGTAATGCTGTGCATCACTGTCACCCACATAGTGATAGCAAAAATACCAAACTGGGTATGGATGTAGCAATGCTGGGACAGAAGGTGAAAAAATAAAGGCAGGCAAATTCTTCATCTGAGGGGGCAAGTGTGGTAAAAAGAGGGTCAAGAAATAGAAATAGTGGTAACAATGTATGTAAATAGTTTCACTGATGCTGTCCAGGGGTACTTGTCAGGCAGTCCTGTGTTTGATTGCCCCAGGCTGTGACTGACTAAATTCTGAGGGGTGGAATGTGACTCAATAAACCCCCACAATGGAAAAAGGCTCAGTGGAGATGGGCAAGGGTGATGTACCCATGAAGCTCAGAGAATAATGCAAAGGAGCTCACTTTATCTCAACACAAAGGTGGCTGGAGGATGGGTTTTGTTTTAGATAAATAGCTATCAACAGCTGAGTGTTTCATCTGGTAGTATAAATGTTTTTCCCCAAATTCATTAAAAGAGTGTGAAGTGTGATGTTCCCTCATCAATATTACTGGAAAAACTCCAGGTGTCCTGACTGCAAAATCAAGTCAGGCACCTGTGTTACAATCGGAACTGGTTTGTTGTTCTGTTCCAGGCTATGCTGGTCAGGCCAGGGCTGCTCACCAGGGACCTCCAAACAGCCCCAATCTCATGCTTTATTTTACCTTATAGTCATTTTTTTTCCCCTGTTTCCTCCTCCTGGATAAATAATTCTCACCCATTAAACTTCTTCTCCGTTTCCTCCAGTTTTACTGATATTACGTCCTTGCTTTTTAATTTTGGCCTTAGACATCAACCCCTTGATGAACCAGTGGTAACTGTTTCACTATTTTTTGGCACTGTTTGCTTACATTCAGTTCCTGATACTCCCCTCTCACACTTCTGTAGTTTCTGCTTTTCTTGTCTTAGTAGCTTAGGCCCAGGTCAGGTGGGGTCAGCTACTTTTCCCCTTACATTTTCTGCAGGATCCAGAAATTTCTCATCTTGATACCCTGTTAGTTCTGGCTGTGGGACAGGGCTAGCTATCTGCACCCATACCTTAAGAAAGACTGAAGAGGTTTTCAGGCTCACAAGAAGGTTTGTGAATAGAAGCTAGAACAGATAATGTTTTCTAAATAAAGAAAATATATTGCAACTTGGTGGGACAAAATAGAAGTAAATAATTCTCCCACAGCCCATTTTGCCCTTTCAGGTTTCCAGAATGGTCAGCAGGGTTGTCTGCCTCTGCTTTGCATCATTGTTTGCAAACTCCTGTTTCCTGTGTGTCTTATGTTTCAGAACTAACATCTCACTTTCTCCTAAGGGTACATGTGATTCAGTTTTCACATAATTTTAGCATAACTGAGATAGATATATCAAACTCCCTTGATTATCAGAGTCAATAGACACATATTTACCATTTTTCTACTCTAGCCATGGCCACTATCAAAGTATATGAACATGCCCAACATCTTTTGTTTACCACATGATAGATTTCATTCATTCCTTAGTGATGAACACCTTAAATAGTGATTTCCTGTCTTTTAATATTTGCCTGCGAAATCCCACATAACTAGGGATATATTTATCAGCATAAACAGGGGCAATAGAAAAAACAAATCCACCTTTAAATATTAGTTGTATCTAACTTTAGAAACGAAACAATAAAAGGCTTTAAACATAATTCCACAATATAATAATTCCACATGGTGTCTTTATAGGACATTATTAAAAATGCTTATTAAAATTAAGCAAAGAAGCATGAATACTGGAGAAACTTTATTTTCTATATGTTTCATAGGTAATTATTTTATTTCTGGTGAAAGACATTCAACTAAATTCTGCACTTGCTAATATAAAAGTGAAGTAATTTCAGAAATTTTTAGTAGGACATCTGCAAACTATTTTCACATCTGAACTTAGCCAATTTCTAGGCTTCATTAGTGAAAAAATGAAAAATAAAAAAATTATGGCATACGTCATCTAAATATTACTTACAATATCTAAATCTCATGAATAAATATTTAATATCTTATGAAAGGCTACTACTGATTTTCTCAGGATATTATTGTGCTTTATTTATAAAGGCGCCAGAAACTTCTCATCTCTGGGTCTGGAAACTAGCTGTTAGACACTGAATAATTGGTTATGGTGTCTGAAAATGAGATTCACCTATCACAACATCTTGATCTAGTAAATATGGAGACAAAATTATTTCTACTGCTCACTAATACAAAATACACAGTTTTTGTGGCATAGTGATGATAGCAGCTCCTCCCTAAGCAAGAAGTAAAAAACACACAATACAGAAAACCTGACTTCCATTTCATCCAAACCAACAGTTTTGTATATCACAGAATATGAACAGTATCATTTACCTCCCTTCAAAGTATTGCAGCCCACAGACCAGGGAATGTTACTGGTTGCACCTCTTTCTGTTTCACTAGCTGAAGATTTTCTTCTTTATGCAAAACAGTGATACAATCATTAGCGATGGGAACCTACCTCTCCCTTTTTCTAGATGAAATTACAGGCTGAAGTTCACATAGTTTCTGTTGAGTTCTAATCCTGTTGTGGTTTGGTTTTGTTTTGTTTTGTTTTGTTTTGTTTTGCTTGTTTGTTTGTTTACGTTTGTATTCCAGTCAAGTTTTATGATCTTTAACAAGAAACATTTTATGAATTCTCCTTAGGTCTCCTGAAGCACTGTAACCTGATGGTTGGAGAAGTCTTCCAGAATGGGGAGACGACAATGAAATCCCACTGCAAAGGAATTTAACATAGGTCTCCTACTGCTTGTGGGACTGCTTTTTTGTGAAGGCTTTTAACACAAAGTAGAACATTTACCTTCTAGATGTGTTTTGCATGAGGTTGGCAGGCATCCTCAGACAGCATTTCCCACAGTTCTGGTATGTTCCTGAAATCTTCCACGTCTAGCTCCTTACAAAGTGATTTTTATTTTAACTAGATGTCCTACGAAGCAGGAAATCCCTGCTATCGCGTTGAAATTTTATCACATGGTGTAAAATTGGTGTAAAAAATTCAGAGTATAAGGCATTAAAGAAAAAGACCTGAATGTTTTACATTTTGCAAGTTTAGATTTATTCTGTTTATTTGTATTTGTAGCGGTTACTAATTAAAACTTCAAATCAGAATTCCACTGTTCACTACTAACCATATACAGCAGTGTTCCCTTAGACTTCTCCCAAAAATAGTGTTCACCTTTAGCAATGACAAAAAGGTCATCTGTCATTCACAGCAAGAAATAATAGATATGTTGAGAGTTTGAGTGAGGTTGGAAGGTGAACAACTATTTATTATCTTTTGGTTGTTTTTTTCTTTTTTTTTATGTTCCACCATTTTTAAGTTTCTTTTTTGTTTTCTTCACATTATTTTTTACAATTCTTATTGTTTTCTTCACATAAATTGATGTAGCAATTAGCCAGATGGGACAGAGGCTAATTACTCTGATTTACTCCTGAGAGGCAGCAGAACTCTGTAATGAAAAGCAGAGCCAGATATGTGTAAAAAAGGAGCAAATTGAAAAATCAGCTGTCATGAGTTTAGAAAAATCACTGGAAATTAACACTGAGTAATATTGGAATAGCAGGACAAAAAAAAAAAAGCTGAGAAGTAGCTGAAACTCCAGTGAGAGGAACATAGGTGTCACCTTCTGAGGAGGTTTTTTACATGGAATATTATAAAGTCTTTGTGGAAGACAAATAAGTGAAGAATTGCAACTATAAGAAAAGCTTGAACTATTGCTCAGACAGTACAGTGACAGTGATGCTAGTGTGTATTTTTTTCCTAATGAAACATCTACAGCTGATAGTTTGTGTAAAACATAAATAGCAGCTTCTTTCCATAACCACTGAAATTAGAAAGTTAGGTAAGGGAGAATGTTAATAATTTGAGAAAGTGATTTATGGGTTTTCTGTTAAACAACTCATTCTCATGGATCAAAGATGTCAAAAGAGCTTATTAAAATATTACTCAAGAATGCATATTATTAAAAATAAATATTAAGCCAAGATCTTAGTGGAGCTGGATGAAATTACACATTTCTTGCATCATAAGTTGGAATCAAAATATGAAATTTCAATATTTTTTGAAACAAAATACTATTAAAATATTATATTTTGTCTTGTCAAAACATTTTTGTTTGATAAGGTTAAAACATTTTTCAGAGATAAGATGAAAAAGTTTCACTTCAGTGGTATTATTTAGAATATAATATACAATAGTCAAAACGAAGATGCCAATATGAAGTGTTTTGACGCTATTGAGGCATTATGTCACAAAAATTCTACCTATTTGTTCCATAGTTTGGAGGTGTGGGAGATAATCGGTCAGAGTACAATATAATAGTGAAAAAAGAACTGTCCTAAGACAGTTATTAGCTAACAAATATTTATATCAAAAGTATTAAACTGTGACATGGTAATTTCTATCAAAGTTACCAACATAAAAGTGCTGGTATTTAGTATTATCAAGTGTTGATATTAATAGCTGAGAATGACCTTTTTAGGCATTTAGTAAACAATTCTGTTATAATTAAGGTAAGGGAAACTGGGTAAATTTGGGAATAAGTGTATAGTGTTTTAATAGCGAATGTCATCACTCCAACATGAGTTCTTTCTCAATTCAATCCAGACAACGCAATTTACTAATGAAGCTTTACAGAAAGGAGCAAATAAATTCAACTGTGCTTAAATTATCTTATTAATTATAACATAATTTAAAAATTTATGTTATTCAAATGCATTACAAATGAACTATGCATCAACACTTTATTTTCATTTTTTAACTTCAATATGACAGAGAGTCCAGGTGACAAGAATGGTCAGTGCAATGGAGAGGAAAAGGAAGCATTGCTTGTTTTAATCGTATCTGATGAGGCAAAACAGATGTAAAAATCTAGATCAGTGAATTCATTCAGTCTATCTTAAAAAATTGAGTCACCAGTTCTCAGATAGGCTGTCACTGTTCATAGCACTAATACAGCATCATAGATGTGTATAACACTTAGAATGTTCATTTACAAAAATACTGTTTCATCACCAAGGAAATCATTTGCAACTTTTCACTAGCTATAATTCAAAGGAGACAATGCTCCTAGGTTCACAACACCGAAAGTGTCTGCACTGCATTCTAATAAACCTTTGTGCAGACATTTCTATAGACAAATTAATAGAACGATTTTCAGAAGTGTTAGGAAAACACAGTTCTTTTTTATTACTGCTAAAGCTCCTAGAAAAGTAGAGGTACCTTTGCTATCACCAACACTTTTTCAGAAATAAAAAAACCCAAAAAAAACCCTCAACTTCACAACCCAGTTACATGACAGTAGTATTATTCTAAGAGAAGAAAGAGAGTTTACTATTGTTAACAGCGGCATTGTCTACATGTGATCCTTTTCATATGTGGCTTTGCAACCCATATACTGAATGACTGCATGTAAATGAAGAAAATGCATTTTCAGTTAAAAAGTATAAATGAGAAACTTGGTTGAACACAGATGGTTGAAACTTTAACTTACATCTTGGATGAAAAGAATAGGAAATATAAAAAATTAAGATGTACCTATTGTTAGCACACTCTATAACCAGAAAACCCACCTGACCGTATATGGGGGCTGATCACAAGGCAACCAAGACTGTTGTCTGTTTGATGGGTAGGTAACTTTCCTCCAGATGGAATAGATTTAATTACAATCTGAAAATTGTTCTTAGTGAAGAGTGTTATACCAAAGTATACTCCCACTAAATAAAGAGATTTTGTATAAAGCGCTACAGAAAAGTTACTGAAATTTCATTAAAAATACTACAATGTTCATGGATAAAGTAAAAAAAGTGTATGACAATTTTATTTGAAGTGTGTAATGCTGCTCCTCTAAAGATTCAACACTGTACAAATGGACAAGGAGACTGAGAGCTCTCTGATAGTGGTATCAAAGTCCTGGTAACAAAGCTGGCAACAGATATTCTGATTGTATTTTTATTAATTTTCTGTGAGAGGGAGTAAATGAAGTGTACATGCATTTCATTAAGAATTCAGATTATGAAACAGATAGAATAAAGATGGGCATATAGTAGGGACCAATGTCAATGGTCAATCATACTGTCAATAGTTATCACTGAGATGGTATCATTGCAGTATTGCTATCAATTTTACACTTTATGTATAATGAAAGCTGTCTATACAATGCATGCTGGCAAATATTGACTTACTAATGAAACCTACAATAGCCATGTTAAAAACATGGACAGATAAATGACATCAGTTTTGAAAAATGCAAATTGATACATCTGATTGGAAAAAAACCACATCTGAAACAAAAGCAGAAACTGTACCCTCTCAACAGGTAATTCTGTGACAATTTATCAGCAGTCCTGGTTAACAGGGGAGGTCCCAGAAGACTGGAGGCTTGCCAATGTGACGCCCGTCTACAAGAAAGGCTGGAAGGAGGATCCTGGGAACCAGAGGCCTCTCAGCCTGACCTCTGTACCGGGGAAGATTATGGAGCAGTTCATCTTAGAGGGCGCTCACATGGCATGTGCAGGACAACCAAGAAATCAGGCCCAGCCAGCATGGGTTCATGAAAGGCAGGTCCTGCTTGACCAACCTGATCTCCTTCTAGGACCAAGTGACCCGCCTAATGGATGAAGGAAAGGCTGTGGATGTTGTCTGCCTGGACTTTAGTAAAGCCTTTGACAGCATCTCCCACAGCATTCTCCTGGAGAAACTGGTGGCTCGTGGCTTAGACAGGTTTACTCTTCGCTGGGTAAAGAACTGGATGGATGGCCGGGCCCAGAGAGTTGTGGAATGGAGATAAATCCAGTTGGTGGCCGACCACAAGCGGTGTTCCC
>NW_010528344.1:0-28796 GCF_000687285.1 Phaethon lepturus | reverse complement strand
TTCTAACCTTTCTTTGGCTAGATGAGCTTCCCACGTTGATTACCAGACCTCACCCCAACCAACCCGACATTCTCGACGTACCTTCCATTGACGAGGGGACCCCTTACCTCACAAACAATAGGTATGACAATGGAAATGGTATCCAACTTCCAGGCACCTCTGGGCACCCGCAGACAATAGGACACCAGGGTCAACAAGTCTTTTTTGAGGAGCATGGCTACAGACGGCCTGTACCCACTACAGCAACTCCCCTTAGGCCGGGGTCAAGACGTCAACCACCAAACGTAGATGAAGCGATTGAAATCCCTGGGTACCAAGTGCCTATCATAGTTGAACCTTCATACCCTCACTCCCGTGGGCCCAGGCGCAACGACACCACAGGTCAAGAAGCTCTTTCTCAAACAACCATCTCTTGGAGGCCGTTGCTGGAGAGCTCCGAATACATCATCTCATGTCAGCCAGTCAGCCAGGATGAAGATACTCTGCAGGTAACAGAACTGCCTGAGCACAGGAATGGTGTTAGACTCCTCTGTAGCAGCAGATGTCTCTTGGGAGCCCAGTCCCTTTGCTGTGCTAAGGGGCTGGCAGTCAGAGGTGGCTTAAAGAGCCTTTATAACATGTAGCTGAGAGCAGGATAAATGCCTCCCTCTTCTCCTTCATGGAGAAGGCTACAGGATAAAACTGCTCAAACAGAAAGCCCTTGAAATGCTGTCAGTGTCAACATTTCACCAGGGAAGGGGGCAGGCAGGGGGATGATTGGGATTTTCGAAGACTGAGGTGCTGCTTCTCCAAGCAAAAGATTCCCTTAGCCCTTCTCCTTTGTTTCCCTTGGTTTCTGTCTCCCTGAAATGGTGGTAATAACATATTGTTATTACCTTGTGAACCATAGTCCAGAGTAGTCAAGTTTAACTTGGTATTGTTTGAAGTTCTCAGAATGTCGAAGGGGAATGGGCTGGCTCCATCATGGTATAGAGCATAGGAGTCAACGTAAACACCCTGTCTTTCCTATGAGTGGGGTGACACCTAAGGAGTAATCACTCTTCCCTTTCCGGTGACTTGGCATTGCCTCTTGTTGCAGTTCAGGGTTCCTGGAACTTCCTCCAGTGCTACGCTCACTGGCCTTACAAGAGGGGCTACCTACAACATCATAGTGGAAGCCCTGAAAGATCACCGGAGACAAAAGGTGCTGGAGGAGGTGGTCACAGTTGGCAATACTGGTAAGTAAAAGCTTTACAGAGTCGAGGTGAACCTGCGCTGTTCCTGCCTCATTCCCCTTACTCAAGACAACCTACCAGGTGCTCAGGCTTGAGAACAGTTCAGAAAGGAAATGTCTTCAGATATGAAGAGTTCATAGCAGGGCATTGGGACAAGTGATTTGTGAAGTCCACTGGTTTTGGATAACTGACACACTGACGCTGTGACTAGAGCTATTCTGATCTGTTGTCTAATCATGAAGAACGTGCTCTGAGGCTCCATACATTCTTGTAGGGCCAGTGCCCAAGAGAGAGCAAAAAGATGCAGTATTTGCTGCTCTCAAAAGAAGTTGGATATCACGCTGGTGTCACAGATTCCTGCCCAGCAGCAAAGATCTGCTGTTACAATAACACATCATGCTTATGGGAAGGAGCCAGTGGCCAGCTTAACTGCTCTGTTGGTCATTTGCCACTGCTACTGTGCTGGTTGTCCAGCAGCACGGCTAGACCATCCTGAAGGTCCCAGCAGCAGGGCAGGCTGCCTGCAGAGATGCTGATTAAGCACAAACAGGGAGCACTTGGAAGCCATGTGACCAACCACAAGTACTTGTGGTCAGAGACAGCACTTGCCACAGCTGGAAAGCCCAGAGCCCACACACATCCTTTGGGACCTGGGCTTTGCTTTTACCAGCACAGAGGTCTGGTCAACAACTCTTTCTCTCCTGTGCATATTTTGAGGTCAAAAACAAGAAGAAGGCAGGATGGGAGAAGAGGAAATGAAGAGTTAAGGATTTATGTTGTCCACCCAGCAAGTCTCTCCACGCAGCCCCATTGCCCCCATCTCCCCAGGAAACACGGCTGTTTCTCCCCTTCCAGCACTCAGTTGCCTTATTTCTGTCTCAGACTGCACCGAGAGCATTAACTCGTGACCCTGATCATCATACACTGAACTGGTGGTTGTAAAACACTCACCTTCCAATCAAGGCACACACCTAAGGTGGAAATCAATCTGTCCAACAGCATGGGCTGGTCTCCTTTTCCCATCCCCCTGCCATGAGCTAGAATCTAAAGTGCCCCCAAAAAATGCAACATGCAGCTACCAACCTCCTGCTGTTCCCCAGCATCACACAGCACGTTTCTCTTAAAAACAGGCTAAGTCAGGTTGTTGCTCTCCAGCAGCAAATGCAAAACCTCACATTTGCTTGAAATGTGGCAAATCAAAATGAAAATAGCTTTCACGTCAGGTTTTTTTTATCATTCAACTGCTCTGACACATGCAAATGGAAAATAAATCACAGGGAGTCTGGACTGCTGATGGAGCCATCAAGTATATGCCCGTGGGGTAGCTCCATTACTGCCAGGATATTGTAAGGAAAAAAAAAAGCACATATTCAATGAAAATCATTGTCTTTCACTAGTTCCTATTGCTGTGTGTGATACCTGTTTCTTTTTTTTGTTCCAGTGTCTGAAGGACTGAACCAGCCAGCTGACGATACCTGCTTTGATACTTACACTGGCTCCTTCTATTCCATTGGCGAGGAATGGGAGCGGTTATCTGAAACTGGCTTTAAACTCTGGTGCCAGTGTTTAGGCTTTGGCAGCGGTCATTTCAGATGTGATTCTTCTAGTGAGTAGCTTGCTTTTGACCATCCCTATCTCTAAAATCCCTGAGCACTAATAGCATGTTTGACAGAACCAACCTGATCCAAACATCATGCAAATGAATGCAGGCTCTTAAGGTTTTTTTTAAACCAAATCAGTGTTTTGCATCATGAGAAGTGATGGAAAACTTTGGTTACTTCTGAGCTGTGCGGCTTATTTAGTTTTGCCATTCACTGCATCAGCAACAGTCAATATTGTATGGATACGTAATGACTTTTTCACCAAGAAGTTAAATGCTTTTTTTATTTTCCCTACCCTTGCCAGGTGTAAAAGTGAGATAGGCAAGACACTTAAGTGCCAGTATCTGAGTAGCCATTTAAGAAGACAGCTTTGAGTATTAAATTATGGTTGAATTTTCATCTCCTAATTACATACATCGTTGCATTGGGCCAGACAGAACTTGTGTGGATTTCAGTGGGTATTACAGCAAGTACAGACTCTGTTTTGCATTTGGCGTTTGCAAAGCATCTTGCAGAACCAGTTTTCTAATTTTGTCAGCTGCTTTTTGAAGCTCTGTCCAAGCAGGCATCACCTCTGCCACAGCACTAAGTTTTATTCTTTGCAGGACTGAAGAATATCAGACTTCATGGAAGGAGATGGAACTAAAGTCTGTGACTGAGTGGTTTAACACAACACCTATCCAGCTAATTTCAATTGTGCTTTTAAATTGTGAAGTAAACTGAGCAAAGAGGGTATTTCTGCAACTTGCGTAGACTCAGAGGAGTGACTGCAGGGAAGACATTTATTTTACAGGATTAATATTTGTATTTCATCATTTGATACACATGGCTTACCCATTGTGTTTTGCAGTCTCTGTGATACAGTTTTACTGGGTATTTGCTCAAAAAAGAGCATATTTAAAATATTTTTCTCTCCCTTCCTGCCCCATGTCTATTAAATTCCCTTTCATTTCTCTTCCTCTCCTATTAGCCAACCCTCCTCTCCCCCTCCCCACTCTTTGTCACATCCTACTTACTCTTTTCCTAAGAGCCTCTAGCTGTTCCCTAGAGCTGTAACACTCCCCATCAGTTAAAAGCTGCAGGAGCTGAACCCATTTCCTCCTTGGGCCTTACATGAGCTGAAAAGAGTCTTTCTCCTGCCCCTCTGGTTGGTTCCTCAGACACCACCAAGCTGTTCTCCTCCTGCCACATCACTGCAGCATGGGGGATAACTCCTGCTTCTCTTGCTCCTCTGCTTTCTCCAGAGTGGTGCCATGATAACGGTGTAAACTACAAGATTGGGGAGAAGTGGGACCGGCAGGGAGAGAATGGCCAGATGATGAGCTGCACCTGCCTTGGAAACGGAAAAGGAGAATTCAAGTGTGAACCTCGTAAGTCTCCTTCTGCTGTTAGTTTAATTGAGCTCCCGTTCGGGAAGTTGCAGCATCTTGGGGCTCTTCCCATTAAGGTCCTGCCACGGGGGCAGGCAGAGTATCAGTATGTCTGATTCAGTGACAGATTGAATCTCTTCTCACAAGAGCTGAAGGCGTAAAACTCACATTCCCAAGCTTAAAAAGAAGAAAACCCCTCTTTTTTTAGCTAAGGTCGCAGCACACTCAGCATCTATGTGCCTTTGGCCCTGGAGCCATAAAAGAGGGACGTGTCACTGCACCAAGTGGTGTAGATGACCCTAATCAGTAACACAGGACTTTTCTGCAGGGCCTGTGCCCTGAAGAGCCTCTAGACTTCACACTGTGAATTAAACGGCACTGCTCTTGTCCCACAAATATCCTCACATTCTAGTTTAAAAGTGTCTGGAGAGTTATAAAAATGACTCATGTTCCCCCCGCCAGTCAGTGAGGCTCTAGTCAAAGAGGGCGAGCGTGCTGGCCAGAGGCTCTTCTTCTGATCACCAAGCTGCTCTGAGAAAGCTTAAAGTCAGGCACAGGCCGTGCAGCTGAGTTCTGCCTGTCCCTCCACAGATGAGACCACGTGCTACGACGATGGGAAAATGTACCAAGTCGGAGAGCAGTGGCAGAAGGAGTACTTTGGGGCCATCTGCTCCTGCACTTGTTACGGAGGGCAGCAGGTAAGCAGGAGGGACTTGGCATGCTGAACATGGGGAACGAAGAGAAGAGGCTGTGCTGGACTGCAGCCCTAAGGCTGCTGGGTTTCAGGTCAGATTGTAGCTAATGCCTGGCCAAAACAGGCCCTTATTATAAGAAGAAAAATAATTAGTAGGGGAGCTTAAGTACTTGCAGGGACTTGGAGACAGGGCCTGCATGGTATAAAATGGGAGCAATCCCACTGGTGTGGGCTCCTCAGCCATCCGCGTTGGTGCGGTCTGACCGGCGTTCTGTTTCTCTAGGGCTGGCGTTGTGACAACTGCCGCAGACCCAGCGTGGAGGTGGCCCCCGAAGGCTCTGCTGGCCATACCTACACACAGTTTACACAGAGATACCACCAGGCCACAAACACCGTGAGTACACTTTCCTTCTCTGCCCTCCCTTACTGTAAGTCTGGTCTATGGCACGGATACGTGGGGTCTGTATAGGGCTTGAGGGTTAAGAGCAGCGTGTACCTTTTTGCTCTGTCAGAAGTGCATGATAGCCACCGATCCAGCAAACCATCTCTCTGCACAGCACAGCACGCACGCTTGAGCTCACACTTCCACACACAGCGTTCAGTGCCACACTCGCATCAGCGGGACTTCTCATGTACGAGTGCCGGGCCGCGCCTGCATGCTCTGGCTGATGTGATTAGTGCATGGAGTGATTTCCTAGTCTTCACTTGCTGCTGTCAACTACTTGTGTGCTTTGTGCTGAGAAAGCTAAAACCTACCCAGGCTGGCAACAATTCTCAGCCCAAACCACACCACCGAAGTGTCCGTCCATGCAGGACAGAGCGCTAACTGATTTCCTTCCCTCCTGACAGAACGTCAACTGCCCCATTGAGTGTTTCATGCCCCTAGATGTACAGGCAGACACACAACATCCACGGGGCAAGTAACATCCAGCAAGACTTCTTGCGGCAATGGCAACAGACAAACCAAAGTATAAATACCTATCTGCCACGATTACCATCCAAACTGGAGTGATGCTAGCAAAACTGCATCTTTTGAGAATGGCCCTCCGCTCTGGAGCCATTTTCCCAGCTTAAGCTCAACTCACGGCTTCTCCAAGCGCCACTCTTGGAGTGTTTCAGACTTTTCTCATGATTGATAGCAATTCTCTTGGTTTTGCTCAAAGTGTTGAATACCAGTCAGTATTTTCAAATTTAAAGAAACAAGGGGGGGAAGATGCTAAATCACAAATTGGTTGGGGGATCAAAATATTAAGGGGGAGGGAGGGTGTAGAAATTCAAGGTTCCCGTGCTATAAAGAACATTGGAGTACAACATTATTGAAGTTTAGCAATAGGAAAGTCCACCAAACACTTCTGCTTTCACATAAGCGTGCAGCCAGCAATAAGATACGAACAGCAAATCCAATCACTGTGATATTTAAAATATGCACAGTCCTAATTCTTTCTCAATGATCCTAGTATTTTTCTAGCTGTATCTTTATATCTCATACTGTTATTTATCAGTTTTGTTCCCCTGACCTTCAAGTGTTTTTATATGGGAATAAAATGTATTGAAGACACTTAGTATGCAGTTGACAAAGAGGAATTTGGTGTAATTATGATCAGTGATTATTTTTATACTGTAAGTGCCAAAGCTTTACTACTGTGGAAAAGAAAAAAACAACTCTTTTAATAAAAAGATTTACAAACCAGACATGTTGTTTAAGTGATTCTCTTTGCTACCATGGGATCTAGGATGAAGATTATTATTCTGAGCTGGAGTAACATTGCCTTGAAACAAGACGGAACAAACATCTCAATGAAGCATGAAGTAAACCTCAAGAGAATCTGTGTAGAGCAGTTTGTTAATTAAAGACTTCCAGCTGCAGCCCCTGCCCCACTAGAGCGCAGAGACATTCTGAGTATGTATGCCACGCTGCAGGAAGCAGAGGCTTGCTTTGCGGGAGCAGGTGGAGGAGAGAAAAGGGGGAGGGAAAGGAAAATAGTCCCTGCTTTGGACATGAGCTGAGGTAGAGATGGTCCTCAGTCCAGCCAGCCACTTAAATACCTGTTAGTGTTTCAGTTGCCAAAATCAGTAAGGCCATCCCTACCCTTGAAGCTGGATATGTTCAAAGATGAGCTCCCCCACAGGCCCAAGCTGAGGCAGGGTCTCAGACCCAGCTCCCTGCCTTGCCCATGGGGCAGACTACAGTTCACCCCACACAGCAACGGAGCATGACTTACCTGTGACCTGCTAAAGGGTTTACAGAGGGGCTATCACCCCCTTCCTCCAGCTCCCGGCTATTCTGTCTCCATTTGCAACATGGTAAATTCAAGTAACAAAATCCAGAACCAAGGTTGTTTAGGTACTAGTGAGCACATCCTCAGGCACTGCTGCAACAACGGCATAGAAATCCTTCCCCTCCCTCTGCAGAAAGCCTCAAAAATCCAAGGGGGACAAACAGCTTTCAAGCCTACCATGCTTCTGCCTCCTGGGGTGGGAAGGGAGGTAAATTAAATTCTCCTTAAAACCTTTTTTACAACAAAGCCAGTCTTGATTACAACTAACAAAAGTTAGCAGTAAGTCCCTTTAGCTTGCGCGGCCAAAAACCTGTACAGCATTTGCAAACAGAGAACTTGAAAGGTTCTGTCATGATTCCTCAGGCAACATTCCTCTCAGCTACAAAAGCACTGTATTACTTGAGTCAACGGATTTCTCTGGACTGAATAAAGCATAGCATGAAAATACAATTTTGCTTCTTGACATAAGAAACACAAATGGCAGTTGTTTTCACAGATTGCTACCTACAGAGCAACCAAAACATTTGCAAATAGTAAGATGATTGCAGCAGAAATCACTTTGATCCCACCAATGTTCAAGAGCCACATGAACTAAAAATGACATAGAGTCGGAGAAGAATACTTTCCTGATAGAGTTCTGTCCTTCCTAAGTGGATGTCACATCTTGGTTTCCACCAGTTCCAAAGATCCTTACTTAGTCACTTTGCTGCTGCACAATTCATGTCACAGACACACAGGAATCACCCGGCTGAACGGGAGTCAGAGTCCATCTCGTCACATCGCTCCTAACAGTGGCAAACGCTCCCCTCCCCGCAGTAAGCATTGAGATAAAATTATATAATCCTTAAAAAAAAATTTAGTGCATTTGCCTAATCTCTCTGTAGAGGTTTGTCCATGCTTTAAGCATGAGGGTTTACATTGCTGACCATTTCTCTTTAACTTACTAGCGTAGCACTGGGTATTTTGCCATTTGGCTAAATGTTTTCTTTTCAGCTGCGTTTGAAGAACACTAGCAGAGTGTAGTACAGAGGCCAAAGAAACTCATGAGATCCAAAAGTAAAAACCACAAGTCTTTCCTTTCAGAAACAATCGGCAACAAAAGGAGCCAAGGGTTTTGAAGGTTCTCATGCTTCACCCAGGCCATAGTGTGTAAAATGGCAGGAGAACAGCAGCTGGACCTTAAAATACAGGATTGATTTACATCCACGCTCCACTTGAGCACTCAGATCAGTTCACGTTATCCAACCCAAGTCACGTCTGAGTCAGGGACAGGGATGAAGGGAGAATCTGCTCCCCCTTAGCAGGGAGCTTTCAGGCTTCCCAAACAAGGCGCTCATGGCTACGTCAAGCCCAGTGGCATTTAAGCCCTTGGCTGTTCTTTTTCAGAAGAGGAGGCGCTTCTCCACGTGGTTTGTGGCTAACACAGAGCTTCGATTAGAGCGCAGGAACAACCAGAGGCAGGACACTTCCAGCAAGGAACAGAGTGGCTGAAGGAAAAAATAAAAACAAAGAAAAAAATGTGCTGCTACTGGCAGGGAAGACTGAGAGTGATTCCTCCCTCCCCTCCATTTACTTCCACAGGTTTGGGAGCTGCTCTCGTTCTGCCAGCACAGGACCTGCCAGGGGCAAGGCGCTGTACGGCGACGGCGCAAAGCAGCCCATCAGCAGCCTGCTTTTCAAAAAGCACCAGCTGAGGGGAGCAGACCTCTCCCTGCTCCGTGAGCGGAGACATACCCTTTCCTATGGGAAAGAGACACTAAGCAGAGTGACACGGTTCGCTTTTAATCATTGTAATTATCAAAGGGAGAAGTAATTCATGCAACTAGCAGGAGAGCAGCATACCTCAGAAGGAAGCTTTTGGGACCAGCGCAGCCCTTTCTTGCCAAGAACCACTCGCCTGCCCTGCTGCACTGGGGGAAGGCTCGCAGCTCCTAAGCCCTGCTGTCAGCAGGGACCCGCTACCAGCAAGGACTGTGTCCCTCCTTCGGGGCATCTCGTCTAGAACAGCAGTTGGAGCCGGTGCTTCCAGACAGACACTCAGGGCTCTGTGCCTGAAACAGGAGCCAGTCAAGTACCGGGCTTCACACACTGCCAATTTTCTTCAAGGGGAAGGCTTCTGGCTAGTTGAAATTGTCACCCCGAAGGGCATTCCTATGAGGTCACCTCACACCTGGAACTAGACCAGTTTTTCATCAGCCAGGTGAGGCAGGGTAGTCAAGGACACTTGCTTGGGACACTGGACGCTTAGGTGCCTTTCTCCAATTCCATATGGCTCCTGTACCTCCTTTAACCCTACCATAGGCACAGCAGGAGGCAAAAGCATCCCTCCACAGATGCGTAACCAGCGATAGGACGAGAGGAAATGGCCTCAAGTTGCACCAGGGGAGGTTTAAATTGGATATTAGGAAAAATTTCTTCACCGAGAGGGTGGTCAAGCATTGGAACAGGCTGCCCAGGGAAGTGGTGGAGGCTCCATCTCTGGAAATGTTCAAAAAACGTGTGGATGTGGCGCTTCAGGATATGGTTTAGGGGACATGGTGGCACTGGATTAATGGTTGGACTTGATGATCTTGAAGGTCCTTTCCAACCTTAGCGATTCTGTGATTCTGTGAAATCTCACCTGGAAGTTTAGTACCTATTAACTTCCATCAGTAGATTAAACAGTGCCCCAAGGACAGCAAACAACGGGTAAATCACAAGCAGGAATACAGGAGAACAGGAGCTGACAGATGCTTATCACTGGTCTCCGTTTTAGCCAAGGCTTTAGAAGATGCAGGTAAAGAACAGGCTAACAGATTCCCAAGAGAACCTCACAGCGTGATATGTACCAGCTACGGTCAAAGCAGCATGTCAGAAAAGACATGTAAGGAATAGAAGAATAGTGGAAGAGAGAGAGAGAGTCCAAAACCCAATTTAAATTGGGTTTATAAAAAATTGGGTTTTTATTATTGGGCTAGTAAAAACACAGAAGACTCCAAACACCGACAATGCATGGGATGCAACAGCACAGAAAGCAGCCCTGGGCCAGGGCTGGAGTTAGCACAGCCAGCAGGCAAGCCATTAGGCAATGCACCATTTTATTTTGGACTACCAGGTCCAAAAGGTAGAATCCATTCTACCCTGTCCTGCCTAATCCAGCCACTTGGAAATAATCTATGGTAGAGATCAGAAAAGAAAAAATAATCCACTGTAGAGATAAGAAGAGAGAGGAGAGCTCTCCCTGTCAGGCCAGAGCAAGGGCAGTGCCCAGGGCCTAAGGCACAGGGAAGCAAGGGATGCAGATGTACGTGGAGCCGATGGAATGAAACGCATTAAGGTAAAACTGGCATGTGGCTTATGATCTCTTAAACAACTCACATGCCCCAGGAAGTATCTTTGCCTTGCTCAGTTCGAACAAGTCTGGGTGAAATGGGCAGTCAGGTGAAATAAAATGCGTCCACAGTCACAACAAGCCAGCAGCAGAGCCAGGAACACAACCCGAATTTCCCTTCTTCCAGGTCCATCTCCTACCTATGTGCCCCTGCTAGTGCTTGGGCAAGGGGAACACATGCAGACTTTCTGCTCAGTACCAGCTGAGATCAGAGCCGTGACAGAAGTGTTTATTGCAAAACTGTGGACTGTTCCTTGCCAAAACTGAACAGATTTTATAAAATGGAACCAAAAAAAATCCCTTTGAAATGGTCACAGTGATTGCCAGCAAAAACGTGTCTGGGCTGTTACTTTATTCATCTTGCTGTGCTCCAGATTTGTTTTTCTAATCAGAGTTCAAATCTGCTTAATGCAAATTGCACACAATGGAGAAGGGAAGTGGCTTTAGGCAAGATGCTTCCCAGATGCCTGCCTATGAACTCTGAATTGAACTCCCCGGTATGAGAACAAGCATGTCAAACTCACAGGAATGAGTCTTTTACCTTGGAGAAAGCCATCTGACACTGCCCCTCAGCCCAAAGCACATGTCTAAGGCAGGATTCGGAGCACCAAACCAGAGATGGCCTTGCACAAAGGACCTGCCCCCCTCGCCTCACAGGGGAAGAGGATAATAGATTAGAAACGCCCAGAGAAAACTACCTGCTGACTCCAGGGTGGGGGAAGGGGAAAAAAAAAAAAAAAAGGCAGCTCAGTTCAAGTTACACCACAGATTTTTATCAGTTTATTGAGGAGTTGGGCACAAGCCAGGCTTTCATACCATTCCATAGGCCTTCTAATGAGTTAGTAAAGTCTGGACCATAAAATTTATCCCCAAAATAAACCTTTTGTCTTGAGGACACAGGATTTGGATGACACAAGACTACAAACTCCAACATAGCTAATAACCGTATGTTTATTTGCAAATAGAGAGACCTATTTTCTACCCTGGAGGCCAACTTCTTGTGCCTTCAGTCTCTGTTAACACAGGGAAAGATCTCCTTTACAGATCTTACAAAGGCTTGCTAAGCACAGACTGCAGGTGCCTCCCAATGAAACTGGTGATATTCCAGTCACTGCTGCTGGTGAGACTGTGACCAAAGAGGGGCCATGACAGTCCACAGCAAACTCAGTGATGAAACAGCCGAAGATTGGTGTGAATGAGAGTTATCCCCAGCTCATTGCAAGCTTCGATCACAACCTCGTCGGCAGCCGAGCCAGATGGGGCAGCGATGAACTGTACTCCGCTCTGAACAAACACAGAGATAAGTAGAAGGATTAGAGGAGAGCAAACCAAAATCCCCCTGTAAAGGAGCTGGCAGACCCAGTCCTTCATCCACATCCCACCATACTAAGCACTGAACAAAGGCCTCCATGGCCCAAAGCCATGCACAGGGGATTTCCTCATGTGAGCAGTCTGTTCTTGCCACAGCTCAGAAGCAAGTATAAAATGGTTCCTCTGGAAGCAATAGGCCTTTTCTTCATATTCTTAAACCATTTAATAAACTTTAATCCTCTACTCATCCCAAATCAACAAACTGAGCAATGGCTGGATAATTACTGTCCACATGAGACCAGTAACCACGAGAAACACCCTTCCCAGGATGTGCTCTTCTAGCCAGCAGTGCAGCATTCTGCAGCACTCTGTGTAAAATTCAAATGAAAAGCCCGGGCTGAGCAGAGGTTTCCTGGGAGTCACACTGACATCCTGGCCCTGCCACGACCTTACCCGTTTTGCTCTGTCGACGTTATCCCTAAAAGGGAAGAATGCATCGGAGCTGAGAGAGACAGCAGTCATCTTGGCAATCCACTGCTTCTTCTCCGCTTCTGTTAACTGGGCAGGCACCTCTTCAAACATCGCCTTCCATTTCACCAGGTCCTCATCCTGTGACAACAAAAAGAGCCAGCTCAGCCCCAAAGCACGGGCTCCCGGCAGTCTCCGGCCAGAAGCACATAAGGATGAGTGATGATGGCATCCCTCTAACACCCAGCTCAGCTGGGCTTTCTGCTCCCACAGCTCTGTTTTTAAAATCCCAAGTGGTGGTGGGAACACATTACCACCATCAGCTCTTTTTGCATCCTTTTCTCTCCTTTCCTTCCCCCTCCTCACCCCAGGGCTTGAGGGATTCCTCCTCTCCGCCTTCAATTCCAAGATGCTCTGCTTGGCCTGCCTGCAATATGCTGCTCTGTGTAAATGCCAGCACACACAAACAGGATCTGGTAGATGACCTAACACATGACAAACAGCAGCTTGGTTTATGATTCACCTTCTGAAACAGCAACTGCTCCATTTCTTACCCCCTTAAACAAGCAACTGCTCACAGAGATGATTCACAAGGTCCCCAACCCAGCTCTTTGCTTTCAATACTTAAAAAGGACATACTATTTTCTTGTCTCACTAGCACTTGCAACACGGAGGTCAGAGAGATTCCAAGAACCCAAAATGCCACACAAGCAAAGAGCAGCATTCAAGAAGGACAGCTGCTCTGACAGGGCAGTGAGAGTTGAAACATTAACTGTAGCTTTAACCCTTCCTTACTGCTGGGGGCAACTATCAGATGAAAGCAACCACACACCAAAGCATAGGGCAGGTTCCAGCACCCCTCCCCTCCTGCAGTATTGGAGGGGCAAAGCAGGACGCTTTGCCACTGGGCTGTTAAATGACCTCGGGGAAGTCACCATCCTGGGCCCTGGCCAGTAGATCTCCCAGCTCTTTGGGATCATCTATTACTGACATCCACGCACAAAACTCAAGCCAGGCTTAAAGTCTTTACGTAGTACTTGTTTCGCAGAAGCTGGACTCTCCAGAGAAACCTCTCAGCCAGCCCTTACCTCACCAATGGTCCCAGTGACATACTGATCAATGGCATTGGAGATCTCTGCTCTCTTCACACCCGCTTTGAACTTCATGGAGAGCACACGTGGGTGGTGCCGAAGCCACCAGTTGTTTGCCTTGTCACCAGCCAGACGTGTGCAGTGGATCCGGGACTGTTGGCCAGCTCCAATACCTATGACCTGAAGCATATAGATACAAAGAACAATCACACCTTGCTACACAGAGATCACAATCAGAGCTGCATTCCAGCCAAGCAATTAGAAGAGACCTCCCACAAATTATCCGCTCTTCAAAGTGGAGAAAGAGCGTAGGTAATTAGCAAGGAAAACTTTCAAAACACCTGCATCCCCAATGCTGTAAATTGGTTACAGCATCAGCTCTCTGCACTGCTAACTTCCATGGCTCTGCTGAGCTGACCATCACTCTGAGGACACTACCTTCTTTCATCCTTCTAAATACCACAGCCCTAGCCATCAGAGTCAAACTGTTAACCTCAGGAGAGTGATACAATTATGGCTTTTGTTTAAGGCAAAATAAAATCCTGCTGGTTGTAGAAACAAATGTGACTGCTAAGAGGTGGTTAAGCTGCCTACCTGTTCTGGAAAAGGGCCCTGCAGTTAGAAGATTAAAGTCTGAGCCTGGGTCACCCAAACACCGTCATCTTTCCCGGTGGGCCAGGCATGCACAGCTTAAACAGATCAACTGTGCTATGTAGTGGATTACAGGGCAGTTTGTCTGTCAAGGCTGATAAGAAAGTACATCCACTGCTCAACTGGGAAGGTTGGTCAGTAGGACCATTACATCGCATGAATTGTCAAGGCCCTGGAGCTACCAACACATTTCCTACTCTGCCACATCTGCCAGAGAGTCCAGGATTTTTAACACAGCTGCTGCTAACCTTATTTAATAGCACTTGTGCTTGATATCAAAACAGACCTAGTGCTTCTGGAAGCAAAATCCAAAAGGTAATTTTTTTCCTCAAGGAAGCTGCTATGAAAATACCTCAGCAAATACGCTCAGGTTTCCATTTGCTTTTATCAGACCACTTTCTTTGGAGTTCTCATCAGACACATTCAATCCCTCCCAATTTTTGCAGGTATACTGTACATTAAAATATGTAGAGACTCTTTGGAGTCTGGTGGTCAGGTAACTCTGCAAGCCATTTGTCACAGTTCAACGCACAATTCGAACAAGCTCTTGCATCCTGTCTGGGCTGGTGCAAGCTTGCAGTGGAGGGAAAGGCAACTCTTAGGTGCTGACGCCACTGAAAACTGAATGTGGCTGGAGACATCTTGGTTACTGGACGCTGGCAGAACAAACTCTGCAGATACGGTCTGCCTGCAGTCACAACTGGCAAGGGCAAGGGACCGAGCTGAGGTCTCTTGGGCTCCAGACTGTCTGCTGTCGCTCAGCTTTGCCTCTGCCATGACAGTATGCCAGGCACAAAGGCCAGACTTCACCACTGGTAACTTTTCTTCACGGCTTTCAGAGCTGTGGGTCCTGCTTTCCAAAGAGAACTCCTGCCATTTCAAACCAGAGATCTGACAGAAAACAAGTCTCTCTCCCATAATTTCCTCCTCCTATGAAGCCACAGCTGAACCGTTCACCAGGCTGTTCACATGGGGGACTGCTCCAGGGACACTGTGTTGAGGCTAGCAGTTCTGGCCAATGCCTCAGAGTTTCCAGCTCAGACTGAAACAGATGGTAAAGCTGTAAGTCAAAGGCTGCCCTCAAAGGAATGAATCATTTGTCTTCTCATTCATCAAGACACAGTGACTTCACCTCTTACCAGAACCATAAAACATGCCGCTGGATACTATTCCCCCAAGGAGCAAATGAAAGACTTGGGCTGCCATCTAATATCATCTGCTCAGCTATAACTGAAGTCATCAGTGCTTAATAAGCCCATAAGTATATTATCATAAATACTAAATAGATGCAAAGTTTCTCACGACTTAGTGACACCTTTCCCCCCACAAACACTCCTGATGTCCAGCCTCTGCTCTCACGTCCACCCTGTTTAACCTTCAAACTTGCAGGGGACCCCGCATCTCTAGGGAGCTCATGTTCAACAAGTCCGAAATGGCAGGAACTTTGTGCTTCAGCTAAACAAAGTAATATACCCTGTAAACTCTTCACAGGCATCCCCAAATCTACAGAGATACTATCTGCAACACATGGAGCTGTTTTTATAATGGCTTAACAGGCAAGAGAATATAAAAACTGCTTCTCTCTGCCTCCTCCTGATGAGCTGACGTTGCTTGAGAAGGAAGTTCATAGTTACAGCCTCGGAAGAATATGCTTAAGATGCACTTCACTGGAAAAATGACGATCCAGGGAAAGCAAAATCCTCTTTTGTAGAAAAATGTGTTTTGATGCAACACTGCTGAGGAAAATTTCTTCAGTCTAGCCTGGAATTTCTGGTCTACAGAGGAGAAATCAGAAGGCTGAGCTTTATAGACTTGTACCTGAACCTCTCTTCACACTGGCCTGTCTGAATATACCTATTCTCCGCCTTTTGCACTTCGTGTGAAGTGAAAAATCCTTCTTCCTACACCTTATCTCTCCCTTCCTCAAATGTTGCCTTTCTCCCATATGAAAACACAGCTGAAACATCAAAATCCTCCATAAAGGAATCCTTCCCCTCTATTTTCTGCCTATTTTCTACACAAAAATTAATTTCTTTCACAGTTGAATCTCCTGACATTCAAAAAGTGCTTAAGCAGAGCCTATTAAGTGTGAGGAGTGAAAGGAGACCATAATACAAGGCGAGCAGAAAAATCACTTAAAAAAAAATCTCGGGTGAAAAGTGAGAACTACTTGAACAGAACACTTTAGTTCACAGGGAAGCCAAACATGCCCGTAGCTGGAATACTGTGCAAAAGCACAGTGTGGGTGAGATGGATAATGCCCAAAGGATCCTTGCAAAATGATCCAAATTGGCCTGGGTTTATGCAGATTTACCCTGAATAATGAGTGAAAACAGAAAGCCTAAATACATTTGGAATTATAAAAATCAAATAAAGGACTTCACAATTGGGAAGACAAACAATGAAGTTACTGACAAATGTCTGCACCATTGGTGGAAAACAGTAAGGTAAATTAAGAGGTTTGTTTTATCCTCTTGTGCAGAGAATAAAGAAAGAGAATAATTTTAAATTGCTTATTTAAACCATGGTGGTATCATTAAAGAAAACTGTAAATCAACATGTTATAGACTGGCATCGCTGGTGCTGAAAGTCAGACAAAACAAGTGAAAGTGTTTATTGCAATTAGGGGCAGCTGGCTTCCTGCAAATTAAGTGACACTCCAGTCCATAAACACTTCCTCCCACTCTATGATTTCCTAGAACTTATTAACCCAAGCACCAGCCCTTGCTGGAGCAGCCAATCCAGTCACAAACCCAACGAAGCCAAGCTGCCAAAAAATGTTCTGGATGTCCGATACACAAGAGTTTTGCTAGGCAAGGGGGATGCTGTGAGGCTGAAATAACCTCTAGAAAACCAAAAGCAACAGAGCTGAAAGCAAGCTGGACTTCCCAGGTTCGGCTCATGCAAAATGCTTTTCCAGGATCTGACTTTTAAGCGTAACAATCAGAAAGCTACTTTCTATCCGTGGTTCTTGATTTGTGCTATGTTTTGATTTGCACCCAAATATTCCTGTACACGTCTGATGGTGGGTGATATGACCAGAGTTAGTTCTGCACAGCATCACCAAGAAGAAGCTAAGCTAATCATCATCTTAGTAAGACCAATTTTTAGTGGACCTTATTTCCTTCCCCACGTTAAGAGCAATGGTCTCAATACTTAACAGTCTCGGGAAGCTTTTACAGGCTTTAAAACCAGAAGGGAGCTCCTATCTGAGCTCCTCCATCACTACCTATGGCATGCCACACTGCTGTTTCGGCATTTGGACTGTATTGAGTCTCTTTAGGAAGACATTAAGCTTTGACTGGAAGAACCCAACACAGCTTTGCCACCTCGAGTAAGCGATTGTAGCTGCTACTGTTCAAGTCACCTGTTTCTTAGCGCAGTATACAGACCTTTGACCTTGGCCTTCCTTATCACATATATCAGCAAACCAAGACAAAGCACATTTATATTTTAATCAAATATATGCCTGCAAAAATGCAAAACACCACTGAAGCCCAGCTAGTTAAACCCCTGCCTGCCCACACTGCTTTTCACTCCTCCCTCATGCCTTCTCCCTTCCATATGGTACATGCATTACCACACACATTTCAGAAACATCTGCAGCACCATGTTAAGTCCAGACTTGCAAAAGCACTGGGGAAATTGCTGCTGTAATAAGGGAAAAGGAGCAAAGATAGTGACAACTTTGTTCTGGGGCTACGAGAACTAACAGTCTCAAGTACAAAGAATTGTTTAAAAGCAAGAAAAAAACCCCAACAAACCAAAACTGAATAAAAGAAAAATGCCAGATCTCCAGAGACATGTTTTCAAGAACCATAGAGCACATGACTCCCGCAGACAGCGCTGCAATGCTTTCAGGCTGTAACAACAATCTGACAAATGCAGATGAGTACCAATGCAAAAAGGACAGCGTTGGAATTCATTCACAGTCTGTACCTGTAGGGTACACTGTATGATCCGTTTGGCTGGTTTATGACGTACCAAAGCTCAAGATCAAAAACGTTCTTTGTCTTTTTCTTCTGTATTTTTAAAAAATAATCCAGGCCTATGGAAAAGTTACCATGGAGAGCAGAAAACCAGCTAAACAGCAGCATTATGAGAATGAGCTGCTGGGCAAAAAAACTGTTTTTAATACATTTAAAACAACTTTTGGATAACTGATTTAAGCTGAAGATGTAGTGGTAACTTGGAAAGAAGGGATTTAAAAAAAAATTTAAGATTCCTATCTCAACACGTTTGATAACACCCCTATAAATCCCAACATCCATCATAAGCTTGAAAAAAAACCCAAAAAATCAGGGAGAACAGAAGATTTCTAATACCCCAAAGGGGAAAAAAGAAAGCACATCCCTTATTTCTTATATAAAAAGTGAAAATAAAACTAAAAACCATTTGGACAGTCAGAATCCAGCTGTGAAAACTACTGTCACTTCCTAAGGCTCTATATGGACTACAATGCATGTACACGCCCTCAAAAAAATGATATAAAAGGGAAAAGTAGTTAGAAAGAAATTACTCAAGGCCAAACTTACAGAAGCATATAGGAGCTTTTTCAACCCTATCATTGAAAGGGCCAGCCCTGTCATCACCATGAAAAAACTACACGGAGGTTTTGAAGCAGCCTCTTGAGAAACATGGGTTTAGCTACTGTTCTGCATGGCACTGTCTAGGGCAGTTTGCCTGTACCTGTTTAATAGCTTCCTGTATGCTAAATGGTTTTAAAACTCATGCCTGACAAAAGTACTCCCTGGCCAGCTTGGCTGTGAAAGCACGCTCCACAGAGCTGTCTGATTTGGTTACCTGCCCATCCTTGGCGTAGCAAACCGAATTGGACTGGGTGTATTTGACAGCGATGCTGGCAACAATCAGGTCTCGAACAGCAGACTCAGGCAGCTGAAACAAAACATCATTGTCAATGGCCCATCCTAACAACTGGCTAGTGATCTGCAAACCCCCAAAGCCATCACAAGTACTGTATCATAGAGAGGGAAAACAAGAGAACTAAAATATCGTGTTTTGTTCAATTACGAGCAAATTTTGTTCAGGTTGAAAACTGTAAATGATCGGTTTGGCAGCTAATTTTATAGCTCTTATAATCTTATAGGGTAAGACTCAATCTTACCAGGTCAAGAGGGCTCTATCACTGGCCCTAAGCCTGCAAAGTCTTCTCTGTTTGCTCGCTGTCATCAGATGTGCTCAGAGGCAAAAAATCTAAGCACATGAGTAAGTATGCACAGGACCGCAACAATAATAGCAGCTCCCAATATTTGCATTAAGTCCATTCCATCACTAATTTGGTAAAATGATTTTTATTACCTCAATGTCTGAACTTGCTTCTGAGCCCATGACTAATCATGTGCTCATTAACATCTGATTTTTTATGGGAACAAGATCAGAGACAAAGAAATAACTGGTAACTTTCTGGTGATGTGAACTCTTAAGTGATGAGCAGTATCAGCAGGGCCAGAGTTTATACAACACGCTGTACACAAAAGGGAGAAGTAAACACTGAGTCAGAAGGAGATGGATCCTTAGCACATGGCCTATCTCACCCTAAGAAAATACACAAGGTAGCTTCTTATAAATAAGAAATACAAATATTTTGGTAGTCAGAGATAAAGGGCAAGGCCCAGCTCCTCTTATTTATGTAAGGAATGAAAACAAAGGTGAACTACCCTGACTTACCCAAATATATCTGGTCCAGAAAGCACTGTTTTGTTGAAACCAGTTAAAGTCTCATTAAAATATTTTAGGAGCTCTTAAAATAGAACAGTGATGACTTCCTTGATGAAAGCACACCAGTTCATTCTACCAGTCTTTAAGCTCATTTATCTTCTACACTTACGTTTTTATTCTTTGTAACAATGTTCTTGAACAACGACCGGTCGATGACTGCATTGTTCCTCTTCTGCATGAGATGCAATCCATAGAGGGTTCGAATCTCATTGTCATCTGGCTCATAATGAGGATCCATCTAAAAGCCAAAGGATAGGCCAATAAAACATTCTTAAGAGCTCTTCAAAGCCAACGTCCAGTAATATCTTAGGTTAAAACACATTATCTAAAGAATCCAAAAGAAGTGAACGGTTTATAGAAAGCAATGTCAAATCATCAGAAGCAATTAGAATTAACTGGGGCAGCAAGATCTCAACAGCACAAAGTGACATTTACAGGGCAGAGAGAGGTAATGCAGTATAGATGCGTATAAACAAATGCCCATCCTGTGAGCCACAAAAATCTACAAAGTCTTCTAGTCTTTCACAGAAAGGGAAAACACATCTACACAGATTCTTCCAGTCTTCCACAAGAAGGTGGAAATATTTTGAGTTGCTTCATACATGCCTCAAGGTACAACTCCCAACCCTCTTTGACATTAAAGAGAACAGTGAATGCGACTATTTCGAAGGAGGCACTCTCTTCGGGCCCATCTCCAAACAAGCATGCAGCGCAGTTAATTTACACCAGTGTAAGGGGTAAAGTTAAATGGAAATGTTAAACTGCATTCAGGTTTACCCATGCATGGGCTTATTTAGAAATCTGATAGCCTCAGTTCATGTTATTGAGACATGAAACTCAGCACTGGTGAGGCCGCACCTCGAATCCTGTGTTCAGGGTTGGGCCCCTCACTACAAGAAGGACGTTGAGGTGTTGGAGCGTGTCCAAAGAAGGGCAACGAAGCTGGTGAGAAGTCTGGAGCACAAGTTTTACAAGGAATGGCTGAGGGAACTGGGGTGGTTTAGTCTGGAGGAGGCTGAGGGGAGACCTTACCGCTCTCTACAACTACCTGAAAGGGGCTTGTGGTGAGGTGGGTGTTGGTCTCTTCTCCCAAGTAACTACTGATAGGACGAGAGGAAAAGGCCTCACATTGTGCCAGGGGAGGTTTAGACTGGGTATTAGGAAAAATGTCTTTATGGAGAGAGTGGTCAAACGTTGGAACAGGCTGCCCAGGGAGGTGGTGGAGTCACCATCACTGGAGGTGTTCAAAAAACGTGTAGATGTGGTACTTCGGGATCTGGTTTAGTGGGCTGGTGGTGTTGTGTTGATGCCTGGACTTGATGATCTTAGAGGTCTTTTCCAACCTTAACGATTCTATGATTCTATGAAGTAAACCTGTTTAGGCTACCAGCTCTAAACAGGAGTGTGCACACACTCTATGTGGTTTCCCTAATCCATTTAAATTTGTTCAGATTAACTTTCCTCAGCATCCCTCTGCAGACAGGCCCTGAAGATACAGGCTTAACCATACAACCTCATCCTTGCAAAGCTAATTAAATTCAGGAGGTAATCAGCTGCCAATATTGTCTGCAATTTCATTCCTTCTTGCCTGAAGCTCCTGAGCCGTCTTCCACAGCTCCACTACAATTGCAACTTCATCTAAACCTTGGATTTTCTCTTTTGTTATGTTGTAGTGAAGTTCTCTGCTTGTTTGTCTCCCAGAGTTAGGCAGAAATAGGACTGGTTTGGCTGCTCTCACAGCATTATGTAATCCCTTAGTCATGTTCACCAAAACTGGATGATTTTGAAGTCCCAACAATCAGTGCGGGAACTAGTACGGCAACCTGACACTTGACCGCACTATAATAATATTCCTTGACGAGCATCCTGGTTGCAGTATGTAAAGGTGCATCATCCCAGGTCCAAACTCTGCCTGTGCTGCTATCTTCACCACTGACTGCCCTACAAATACCACATGCCCAGACAAGGCCTCCCCCAGTGACACACAACACATGCTTCTCACTCCCAAGACTCACAACATCATTGAGGCACTAGATCTGATATAAAGAATTCAGGAAGAAAACATATGCAGCAAATGTGAGAGGAACGCTGGCAAAGAATAGAAAGAGAGCACAGAAACTCTCCTTCTTTGAAGTATTCTTGCTGGTTCACAGATTTAACTACTTTAAATCCACATCGCTTTGAAAGCCAAGGAAGGCATTACAAAAATACTCTGCTCTAGGACTATACACTAAATATGACCACAACACTGCTCGTGGAATTCCAGTTCATACAGGAATCCCCAAAGACCCAGAGGAAACATTTCCATGCTCTGCAGGGGGGCCTGGATTAGCCCCCCAGCTATTTGGACACTAATGTCTGTGAAAAGCATGTATGGGAAGAGCAGAAGAGGGTTAGAGTGGAGCAGGAGAACAAACCTGGAGGACACAGTAACCACCATTCTTCTTTTTGGCAAGGATTTTGAGAGCTTCTTCCTCATAGCCAGGAGCTACCACACCATCAGATACCTGCAACACACAGATTTCAGCTTCTACATGAAAAAAAAAATAAAAGAGGAGCTAATACTGAAAACTCCACCTGCCATTTCCAGAAAGGAATTGAAGGCACACCTCTTGGGGTTCGTCTGTACCACACAATACCAAAGGCACTATTACAATATTGGTTTCAGTCCTGGAAACAGCAGAGCACTACAATAAAGGAGTTAATAAAAAATATCCTGCCATCACTTTAAACAGAATGGAACTAATAACTAATATCCCCCTGCAGGGGAAAACAGCTCGTGCATGACGTCTCCACTTCTCAGCCCTATCAGTAAACGTGGCTTTAAAAAAAAAAAAAAAAAAATCCTTATTTCAAGAGTGACACTTCTGATGAGACAAAAATACTGGCAAAAGAGCTGTTAACAGCATTGAAACTGAAGTAAAAGAGTTTACATTCATCATTGTCATGAATTGATACACACCTTTCTTATCCTACAATGTGGGTGGTTCCTTTAGTGGTGGGTTTTTTTTTTTGGTGTGTTTTTTTTTTTTAAAGTAGTAATATACCAACTGTTATCCTCACAAACCAGTCAAACATGCTCTTTCATTCATTTGAGAAGAAGCCTCCAACATACAAGACAGCCCTTTGCACTGTGCCTTCTCCCTCTCAAAAAAATTGTAGGCAACATATAATGGGACGAACGTGTTTGGTAAAGCATTAACTCCTTACATACATTTAAGTCTGTATTTAAGCCAGTAACTTGTGCAACGCAGTCAGCTAACGGAGTTAACATTGAATCCAGCAAAGTTAAAAGTGCAGCCTGGAAAGTGGCTGAGCCTACACGTAACTTGTATCGGCTGGCAGGTAGCAATCTACATCCACATTCCTGCCTTGGGCAAGAGGCTGGCCATCAGCTCTCCGCTCCTCTATTGTTCAGATTACAGCCCTTCAACCAGATACTTCTGACAGGGTAATCAGGGTTCATTTCCAGAGACCTACTAGGAGGTAGAGGTTTGCAATCATCACTTGGAAAGCAGCATTTTCAAGCACTGCTATTTCACAGGCTCTCCCAACCAGCCAGGTTTTAACTAGTAGGAGGAAAAAAATGCATCAAAAGATAGGTGTAAATTCTGCGCTCCAGATACTGAATTACACAAATGGACCAATAAACAGTCTTCACTAAAATGGGTCAAATTCAAACAGAATGGCTGTTACAAACCAATGACTCCATCTAGTGCGATTCTCCTTTTTACACTCGAATGATTTGCTGCTGTTTAACTAACCTCTCTGGAAATAATCTTGGCCGTAGCCACATCACAGATATCAGACAAGGCAATGAAGTCACCAAAAGACGACATGCGATCAGCACCTGCAAAACCATATTTTTAGTAACTTATCAAACTATAGCATAATACAAAGAAAAGTCTTTGTTCCTACAATCCAGCCAACTTCCATAAGAACTAATAATTTAGTCCCACAGCAAAAAAAAAAAAAATCAGGAAATACAAGAGTAACAAGGGTGGAAAATCCTACCCCAAACACATGCACCTTTAAATATTCCCATAGTTCAGATATTCTTCCTTTTTCACTGCATTTGTCAAAGCTCTAACTCTGTAATGACTACCGCCACTACCGCAAGCAGCTCTGCCATAGCCATGGTGGCAAGAGCACAAGGAGAGGCAAGGATCATACACAGAAAGATTTTACATGGGAGATAGCTGGAAAAAGAAGAAAGCTTTTATATGTCTATGCTCCCATCTGGCTTTTCCTGCAAGAAACCAGACCCAGAAATGTAGCCAAGAGCAATTTTTAATTTATTTTTTAAATAAATATTCTCTATATTTAATGGCATAGCTAAGGTGAACAATTGATGGCACTCAACTCCTGTTACAGATGCTCTACTACTTAGCAAGGTCAATTCTTCTGTCCCTGCCATTCTAAAGGTTTATTTTTCTACCACTCATGCAATGGTCTTCTGAAGGCAACATTCAAAGGTGGTCTCCAAAGCAGTCAAAAATGAACTCAAACCAATGTCCCCCTCATCAAGTAGGTTTGCTTTGTTTTCTACAATCTGTGCAGATTTTCTAGGAATACCATGGAAAATGAGAGAATTAGCAAAATTTTTATCTTAAAATTTTTTTTTTTATCTTTAAAAATAAGCATTTACTTATTTTTAGCCTTTTTGTGAGCTCTGAAGTACTAAAGCATTAAAAAAACCCACCCACCAAATACCAGGCATAAACATTTCTACTCAAGTATTCCTGAGCACCCCATATGCAATGGAGGGCTGAGTGTACTACCAGCACAGCTATTTGTTTATCCATCCTTTAGCCAAAACCCCATAATTTGTATCTCTGTGTGTGTATATATACACATTTAAATTAAAAAATCTGTACAAGTCTTCTATATACATCAAGAAACAGAATCCAACATGTTTTTAGCTTCTTTGAAACAACATACAAGGTCTGCTCACTTGGAGAACAATTCTTGATAGGCAGTCAGTTCATTTAGTCAGTCAGACCCTTACGGAGAAAAACACTACAGAGGAGAAGTACCCTGCAAAGAGAAGAGCCTGCAAAGTGCTAAGCATGCTGCTCAGGTGCTGAGAATTAAGCTCAGCTCTTTGGGCATGCTAGTTTATTCCTGGGCTTCTCACCTCTGCTTCGTGCGTAGGCAGACGCTAAGGGTGTTAAGGTCTTGTGGAAGTCATGCACCATGCAGACTTGTGCCTCCTGTTCGCTGAGAGGTATTCCAACAGCAGCACCTAGTGGGAAATACAAGCCAGGGCACTCAAACCAGAGCCTCTTGCTGGTCCCTGCCCCTGGGACCTCCCCAGGGTAAGGGACACAAAATCGTGGCAACAAGGAGCCACCCTACCTGCAGGGCTGACATGCTTTAGGAATGCCTAGGGCCTGTTTGAGTTCCTTCACCAGCTGCCAGGCATTGAGAGCATCACACAGGTTGATGAACCCTGGAGAGCCATTCACCACTGCAAACACAGCACACAAATAGACACATTAAAGCGGGCAGACCCCTCTCCCCAGTCTGGAGAGCAAGCAGAAGAGATTTCTCCCACCAAGAACTGAAATCACTACAAATTGTTCTTGTTAAATGACCCAGGCTCCTCAGCAACTGGTTAAGTGCCCTGGAAAGCTTCAGTGACTTGTGAGAAATGCACAGGCCTGAGACATGGGAGAGGCACGCTGTCCCTGTGTGGAACAAGAGCTATCTCTTCCAGAGGGAGCCTACCAGAGCTTGATTTTGACCAAAGGTGCACAGTCAGGGTTGTCAGGGAAGAACACAAAAAACACATCCCCTGCTCTCCCTAGCAGGTATTTGTCTTCACAGATCTAGTAAATGAATTTCATATGGTGACTATGGCTCTGATTCAAAGTACTCCAGCGCTAGCCAAACTTTAAGCACATGTCGTCTCTGATGTCAACAGAGCCACTCACAGCCACAAAATTCAGGGTGAGTTAAAGTGCTTAACTTGTTCCTTTCATCAGAAATCCATATCAACACTAAAGTCTAAAAGTCTGCTCTCAAAACCTTTTGCCCTGGCCCTGCAAGAAGAATTGCTCGTACTGACATGGAAGGACTGTAAGCATTTTAGGAGACAAGAGGTAAAGATCATTTTAGCAATAGTCCATGGCCAGGACAAGTGAACACAGTGTTGTTCTGCTGCCATACTGGGAGGCAGGCTTGCAAGCAAATCAGCTTCCAGTGCAGGAACTGAAACGCTTCCCAAGAGGTCCCAGAGTTGAAATTGGGAAATGCTGCAACACAAAGCTTCATTGCCTATTGAACGGGACAATGCCTGCACACAAGGCAGAGCTTTGTGTTTCACCAACATTGAAAGCAATCTCAAGAACAAGATTAGCCAGACTTTCTTTCTCTCCAGAACAGGGACTTTCCTCACTGCAACAATGCTGTGGTGAGTGGCACACCCTGTAAAATGGCAGAGAGACACACCAGACCCATCTCAAACTCTTGCAAGTGAGACTAGTATCCCTTCCCTCTGCTACCATTAGCAGAAGTCTTGTGGGGGTCAGCAGACAAGCTTTTCTGTCTCACACAGCTCAACCTTTTCATTGCAAAGCTAGTGCCACTCAGTAATAAAGTAGTTGTTAAGGCACTGTTGGCCATCCCTTGCAGTAAGGTACAAAATGCTATTCCAGTTTTAAAGACAACCAGCAGATATGCCCAATCACCTCCTTTCCCAGCTATCCCAGAGCTCCCTTTTGGCCAGCACGGCCTAAGCCTCACCTGTCAGGGGAAGTCTGGATCTCATCGTGTAGAGCTGTGCAGGACTCTGGTGAGGATTCATGCCATACCTCAGGGGCAGCTGGGACACCCCCTTGCTGTACTCTTTCCTAAAGTAGTCAGAGATGGCTGCATCATACTGAGCAGTGTGGGTGAAAGCCTGGGGGAAGAATGGGGGAGACCTCTCAACTTAAACATCAACTTACAAAGGACCTGGTGTTTAAAGGGAATTAATGAAAGGCAAACGAGTCTGGCCTGCAAGCAAACACGACCAACCTTCAGTGCAAGGTGACGCCTGGTTTCCATGGAAGTATCTTTGTCCCTTGATGTCGCCATCTCTTTAGCTACTGCAGAGTAGTCTGCAGGGTCACACACAACTGTCACACGAGCATGGTTCTTGGCAGCTGCCCGCAGCAAGGCAACTCCTCCTGCAAAAGAAAGATGGGAGACATGAAGCACTTCCCTTCTGGACATAGCACAATCAAGAGCCACATCTGAAGCAAAGAAGGGACATACACCAATTGATCATTTGTGCCAGATGAATGTGGCCCCTCTCTCCAGCAAGAAGGGACCATAAGAACACTCTTCAAAACACACAAGGCTGGCAAGTTTTACTCAATCTACTGATGAAGGTGCACATTGATCGGCCTTTGCAGATGCAGGCAGAGCTGTGATGGCAAGGAAACAGGTCACGGGCTGCAATGAGCAACTGGGGCAAGAATGCATTCGAGCAGCACAGCCACATCCTGAAGAGGATGGTTGTCTCCACATAGTGCTTAAGCACAATCCTCGGCCACACCAGGTTGGGGAGGGATCTATACAAAGAGTCACTTCTACACTGCCAAGCAACAGAGGTTCCCAAATCTCTCTGCAAATATTAATGAATCCTGCCCAGGTCCTTGGTGTAAGATAAAATGCCACACTTCCCCTTTAAATCTGTCGCTGCATAGCTATTCTAACACTAAATCGTACGAGATACTAGGCTGTTGCAAAGGAAAAGTAGAGGCTGGCACTGCTACATGCAGAGTGAGTCTTACTCCATAAAACATTTAATAGAGAACTCTGCTGGGCATCATTTGGACTGAACTACTGCAAGAAAATTCAATCCCAATCCAACCTCATGGCACAACACTGTGCCTGTACTGTTCACAAGCTGCCAAGCAGAGATGCTGCAGTGAAGGAACGGCAAGCCTTCTGGGGTTAATAACTAGCAGGAAGATCAAAACTGCTGATGATACAGGCATCCATGTTTCCAAACTTGGGTCCTAACTACTCTCCCACATATGCAGACCAACCGCGTTCCTTGTAATGGCTTCCTGCAATGAAGTTTTCAGCAATCACCTGAGCACTTTCAGTGATTCAGCTTTTTTTCCCTCCAAAGCTCATGTTTTTTATTTTTATTACGCTGCCAGAGGCTGCAAGAGAGGTTTAATCTGCTCTCTCGGTTTCCGTAGGAAGCATGCTCCACCTGGCCTTTCCTAGCACAGCCTTCTACAGTACATCAGGCTCCTCCTTTTGGGCAGTGCATGACTTGCCCACCTACGCAGCATGGCTTGCCAGCCTGCTACAATAGCCACTTGCCATTTTAATTGTACATCTGCTTAAAAGCAATGAGGTTTACCCAGCTATGCTTTCAGTCTGCTCCTTGCAACTCCTCAGCTCTTTAGCAAACTTCCTTTGTGGGTGTGCAGGGCCACCAAACAAGAAGAGAAGAACCGAGGCCGCTTAGAGACCAGAACCATCAAGTCTGCCTGAAGAATAGATTTGCTCTTTTAACTTACCAATATCAATTTTTTCCACTGCCTCTTGTACAGTTACATCCGGAGAAGATACAGTCTTCACAAAGGGGTAGAGGTTACACACTACAACTCTGAAAATTGAGGGGAAAAGCAGGGTTAATCCATAAGAAATAAAACGCCAAACTGGGCTTGGCAAGCACAAGATACCACCAGTATTTTTATGGTCTTGTCTGTCATATCAGGGACCAACATAAAAACCTGTAAGCAATGTTTCTTTCTCCAAAAGACTTAAGAGACACTGGTGCTCAGGAAAAGGCCAAGTGATGGTACAACGCATTACAAAATTTAACTGAACTCTGAACATTAAACAATGTCACAGCAGATAGAACTACAATTTACAGTAGTTTAAAGGAAGAGTTTCTTTAAACATGTGGGCCTGTATGTAAATGTTTAGTGGTTTTGGTGCACAGCTTGAGCCATTTCAAAGGACTTGACTTGACACCAAGTTGGGTGGGAGTGTTGATC
>NW_010528343.1:35202-42617 GCF_000687285.1 Phaethon lepturus | reverse complement strand
TCATTATCCTGCTCTGATTTGGTTGGTAATACGATAAATGAATTTTCCCCATGTCGAATCTGTTTTGCCCATGACGGTAATCAGTGACTGGTCTCTCCCTGTCCTTATCTCGACCCAGGAGCCTCTTGTTACATTTCCTCTCCCCTGCCCAGCTGAGGAGGGGAGTGACAGAGAGGTTTTGGTGGGCACCTGGTGTCCAGCCAGGGTCAGCCCATCACAAATCTCAATCTTCTCAGACTCAAAAATAGCTATTTTAGAATTTAGGACATCCTTTGTTGCATGTTTGTGTGACTGTGTTATACCACTAGATATCAAGTCCATTAACATTTCAGTTGTACTATTGTACTTTAAAGTATCTTGGAAATAGTTTTTTCTCACTTTTTCCAGCAGAGCTAATGGTTTGCAACAGATGTTTCTAGTGTGTCTATTCAAAACCAAACCAAACCAACCTCATTTGTCAAAACACAGTTTGCTGAAGTTGTGATTACTTCTGATATACCGTTGAGATATTATTGCTACTTCCATACATGGAATATTGTAATATATTGACCATATATTGTCATCTACATTTCAGGATTAAGAGACATCACCCAAACCTTATATTTGGCCATTTGGTCTCCCTATAGTGTAATTTGCATTGTCTTTGAATTCATATTCAGAGGTACTGAATAAAACAATATGTTGCAAACATCTTAACCTTTCTAACACTTTGCACTTTTGGTTATTGTATCCTACCTTTTTTATATTGAGTCCTGTAAATATGTCAAATTGTCCAAAAACAATTTCTCAGTACAAAATCAGATGTGAGAAATATATTTAATTCTTTTCTTAGGTGTAGTACTAAGTATGTTAATCAAAACACTGCAAAGGCATTTTATCATCTTAGAGTGATAGGAGGGATAACTCTTTTATGGCCATTTAATGACAATGTCTTTACTACAGTCAATCACAAATTCAACACCAACTAAACTGAACTGACAATCTGTGCTTTAAAGATGACTAGATTCTTGCTGACTATGAATGACAAATTTTCTCACACAAGTAAGCAGTATTTCTTTAACATGTATGTTCAAAGTTATTGTTCATGCTGATGGAGAAAAAAATGCTAGAAAGAGTTCTGCCTCCCATAGCCTCACACCCTTAATGGACCAATATAAAGGTGGTTCACAAAGGCATATCTTTTTATATTTGGTGTATTTAATCCTTCACTCATTTCATGATTTGTGTTAAGATTTCAGAGATATGACAACCATCACATGTAATATTATGCCAAGATTTAATAAAACTTCTGTGGTGTAGCTGCTGGTGTTCAAGAGTCATAGTTTTCTTGTAATATCTGACTTTCAGAGCCACATTTGATTTTCTTAAAAAGCATAGGCATGACTTAATATCTTCAGTGGTGTCTATTCATGACCAAAATTATAATTTCATTACACAAAATAAGTTAGAAATCACAGGATATTTTTTTCTAGGTGTCCTTAGGAAAAAGAAACTGTAGTTTGAAGACACAGGGAAAAATATTCTTATCCTTTTTGTATCTTATTTTTAAAAACAATTATTTATTTCTTAAGAACATTTAAAAATTCCCAAAAATTTATCTGCTGTCTAAAACTGTTATTTGATTTGAACTGTTCTAAATGGGTAAAGATTTCATGGCCTTATTAGAATCTTCTCAAAAAGATGGATGTATTTCTGAAAAAGGAATCCTCAACCCTCTTCCTATACGACTGAGATATGATCGAGATAGCTTTTCCATCTTCTAATAGCTCTGGTAATATTTACACACCTATATCATGCAATGTACATAAGAATACTCTCTCCTGAATTGGAGATTTTTCTATTGACACTCCTTTCCTCACTCACTTTAAAAAGTCTCTAAGATTATTCAAACTCCTATCAAGTCTGGAGAAAGCTTGTCATGATTCATATGAGATCCTTTCATTTCATGAACAGAAGTATCATCTTTTAATTTCTCTTCATTAAAATACCATCAAAACCACAGAATCACAGAACCATTAAGGTTGGAAAAGACCTCTAAGGTCATCAAGTCCAACCATCAACCCAACACCACCATGCCCACTAAACCATGTCCCAAAGTGTCACGTCTACATGCTTTTTGAATACCTCCAGTGATGGTGACTCCACCTCTTCCCTGGGCAGCCTGTTCCAATGTTTGACCACTCTTTCAGCAAAGGAATTTTTTCTAATATCTAGTCTAAACCTCCCCTGGTGCAACTTGAGGCCACAAAATATGTGATATAAACTCACTGCTTAGAAAGAAAGAAATCAAAGTTGCTTTTACCATTGAATATAGAAGCTAAAACATATGTTACATATAATTGATGGTGGTTTACAGAAAAAGATAGATACAATTTTCAGCCATCAAAAATTCTCAAGAGTCTTCCTGACTGCCACCATTTTGACACTATTGACTTTTCCCCAGATGACTGACACACAGAGTCCAATGAGAGGCTGAGAAGATACAATCTTAATCAGTGCTCTTAATGACTGGAGAAAACTGAAGTTACTCGTGTGTTCTTTATTAATATGTCTCTTATGTGAGATGTTCCATTTATATATCTATACAGGTCAGGTTCAACTTCAGAAGAAGATATTATGATAAATCATGTTTAAAACAAAAAAGTCAAACACCATGAATTAAAAATAGCCGTAATATCAGGTGTTCTACACAAACTGTGACTGCCTTCAGACTAAAATGGTCAATACAGTGTTCTCTGAGCAGTAACTGTTACTTCTCATTAATAGGGCTTGGCTGGGAGGCGTGTGCATGTGTGTGGTTTTTTTGTTTGTTTATTTATTTATTTATTTTTCCCATCAGGACAGAGAAGTAGCTGTTTCTCATCTCCTATCCTCACCTAAAACAGAAGTGGGGAACTTGGTTTGGAGGAATTCACAGGCATATACCACCCTTTGAAAGCAGCCTCTCGACCTTTGATATTCATTGCTTTCACTGCACCAGCTTGTCATTTAGGTTGTGCCAATACACACGCTGGAATGTCCTGCCTTCACACCTGCAACTCATGAGTCCTCAGTTATCTTTGGAGATTCCAGTGTATATGGCACAGCATTTTTACCCATCCATCTGGTGGTCCTCAATACATCTCATTGAAATCTGGTGCCCTGCTTACATTGAGTCTGATACAAGAGGCCAGCAAGTCCCAGGATACTTGAACATTGTGAACATTTCTCCAAGAAGATGGCTCATCTCATGGGCTAGTCTACTTTGAGAAAGTTGAACCTACTCTGGAAAAGGTAAGAATCTTACTTTGGTGGTGGTGTTTTAATAAGGAAGAAACTGGAATCTGGCGACCCAAAATAAACATGGTTGCTTACTTAGAAGCAAACCCTTTGAGAAGGTATGTTCTGCAAAATCAACACTTGTGAGGATATAGAAAAACATTACGTGACTGCCAAACCACTATACGGTCTTTTACTGAAAGCCATGTAGCTAATGAGTTACCTCTACTGACACTTGGCTTGCAAACCGCTATCTCAGAACTACAGCACAGTCACTTGTACTCAGTCAAAATGTTATGATGCTATTTCATGTCCTTGACAGCTTTAACATCACAATGATACACTACAGTAGCTCTGCTAAGAGTGGCTCCTATTTTTAAAGCCCTTATAGTAAAGAATAAAATAAAAACCTGCCGAAAATAATAAAAAACCAAACAGCCTACTTAGCAGGAATCCGGTAATTTCAAAATAGTACAAAAAGAGAATAACATCATAAGACAAACTGATGACATGCAAATGACAAAAGCAGGTCTTTAATTTCTGCAGTGTATTACATGCAGTTGCATGTATTTGTACCACAACTGTATATATCCCGCACTGCATCTTATTTGCAGTCTCTAACAAGGCCATTTGCCACACAGGAAGAGATCTGCTCAGATGGAACCCCAAACATTTACTTAAAACAACTGGGCTGTTGACAATAAGCATTTCACAATGGCAAGCTCCAAACATTCAAAGGAAAATAGATAATTGTGTATATTTTATGGAAATACTGTATTTTGATCCCTGTTCAAGAAGTCTCCCACATAACACTGGGAAAATATCCAGAAGATGAGCACAACATCATCTATAGTGTGGTACTGTGAGAAATGCACAACTCAGATACAGATAAAAAAGCTCAAGACAGCTTTTGGGGAACTGCTGCTAACATATTCAAAACTAGTCATCAGGTGAAAGCAAATAATAAGCAATCTGTAGTCATCTATCAAAATCAGATGCATTCCTATGTGCTGTTCTACATTTCAATTTTTTTGTTCTATTTTTATACAATTTTCAAAAACATCGAGGGACTTTTTGTTTGTTAAAAAATTTATACCAGAAGATATTTTTAACTTTACTATGCTATTCAGTGGAGCATATAAAATATGGAAATATAAAGCCTCCACAAAGTACTCCTGTACTTTAAAAATAATAAATCATATTAAGACTCTTCATAAATTTCTGCTAATTAACCTTTGAAACATACATCATCAAGAGCTGTAGATAACAGTGAGAAAACAAAGGCAGAACAAAGCAGATGATTCTTGAATTCCTCCACGTCTGCGTTACTAATAGGCAACAACTCATGTTTTCTGAAAAAACGGGAAACACTACTTGTTGGCAGAACAGTATTTTACACTTTGACCCTCCTTCATGTAACAAAGGATGCAACTGATTTGCCATAATTTAAGGGTCTAAAAGTTAAATCTATTACTCTGGGCCAGTCACTGTAGGTTCTCTTCATTGTTGTCAAAGAGAAAGAAGCAGCTCCAAAAGATAATGTGTTTCATTCTAAAATAGCTTCTAAAGTAGGCCCGATTATTTATCTTTCAGCTATGCCTATTTATTCCATTTACTGGAAGGGAAGCTTGTGTGACTAGCATGAAATTAGACAACTCATTTTAACAGGACTGAAGTTACATAAAATTAAACCTGTTCAAATGGTTTGTCTTTCATTTTAGGATTGGCATGGGAATACGTGCATTTAATACTATTTTTTTTTATATCTGTAAGGCTTTTTAGACAGTAGTTAAACATTAATGTGATACCTCATTGCACTCTATACAGTAATGCACAGATTCTTTACCTGGGTTAAATCCATTGATGAAGTTAATGTTGAGTCTGCACACAAAGTCTATTAAAAAAACTTTTGATTACTTTCAGTTAAACATTCATTCACCATCATGTTGGTTATTCACCTAGCTTAAGTTTTTCCCTATCTCTCAGCAAGCAAAATTTTGAAGTCTCTCCACTAAAAGCTCTAAGAGTGCTCTACAGCCTTTATTTCTCAAGGGCCCATGGGAAGAGAGATCAAACTCCGTCTAAAGAAAAATCTATGGCACACTAATTGAGTCTGGGCTACCAGGTGAATATTGTCTTCCTGGCATGGCTCTGCAAAAGTGGTCATAAAACCCAAATACATTTATAGATGTCGTACCATAGTTTTCTGTGTTATGTCAAACAATCTATTCAATTTTTTTTAAAGCTAACATTTCTATATTGATTTTCTGCAAAACCCAAACTCTCTTCATTATTTTTTGCCATCCATCTTTTCCTTCTTTCTATAATTTCTCTACAAATTTTTTTCTTCATTCTCTTGCATTTAATCATGTTTTTTCTGGACTTGTCTTCAGACTTTCTGCTTGTTCTCTTTGCCCAGTCTTTTCTAAGAGTGTGTTGTTCCCGTAATTCTTAACACAGTATATAACCTATTCACCACCCCAGCGAACAGCACCAGGCAGAAACCAGCCATGTGTTAAGAGCCACAGGTTTTCAGGTCCTGGAGGCTACCTACAACACCCTCTCCACCCCTCCTCTTCTTCTCTCCTCTTCATGCAATTAAGCCCATATCTTATATTAATAGACTAACTATCCTGTATCTGGGAGTTTTCCACACTATAACTGTATTTAGTGACTACTTAAGATGCATTTCAAAAGTCTATTCAGGCACCCATCATCTTCAGTACAACCCAATGGCAGGGTGTAATTTCTGAAGATTTATTCTGGTGATATTTTCTGCAGGAGCTAGCAATGTTGTAGGAGCAGAGAAACAGGCCTGGGAAGCATTTATAAGGCTTGGCAGTTTCCAAAGGACAACCGAATACGTGTCTAAATAGCTTCCAACTCTCTGAGCTTGGCCAGTCACACGAGATTTTCATCTCTCTCTATTTCCACCCACGATTAAGTTTTCTATGGGCAGAATAATTTCTACAATGAATGGATGTATTTAACTGATTTTCATCTGATGTTCCTGTCTTCCAGCCTGATAGGGTCTCCTGCCTCTCATGTAAAAAATGTAAACCCACTCAGACTTGGAAGAAAATGGCACAGGCAGTTGGATTTCAGTTGTTCCAACTGTATGATGCACTCTGGGTATTTGTGGAGGCAAAACACTTCCTGATGCTCAAAATTATTTTTATTTATGTTCAAATAAAGAAAAATGCCTTGGGCAAGAAGTGATTTCATTCAACCTGGCTTTGAAAAGGGCAAAGCCCCTTAGTTTTCTAAGTTTTTCTGCAGGAGAAAACAAGCTGCTTTTTTAAGATTTTGTTGTGCAACATTTCAAGGGGAGATGGTGTTTATCGTATTGGTATTAAACATTTAAGGCTAATTGTACCTTTAAAATGTACAGCACACAGCTAGACTGACATCTAAATGAAAACATAGATCACTGGTCTTGCAGCAAGACAATTCCTCTGGTGAATGGGTTAAAGTGTCGCTGTCAGTTTGAATACAATTAGTACAACTGATATGCAAAGAATTGCTCTGTCAGGAAATGTCACTGTCATTGAGCACTGTTCCCAGGCTGCCTTCAATTTTCTGTCTGGCTCAGAAAATTTTAATAACAGGTCAGAATTCAAATGCAAAAATTTAACCAGAGTGCCTAGCTCCTCCCCACCTTCTATTTCAATTTTCATTTTCTGCTTTGTGCTTCACATAATTTTTTGGTTACCAGGGAACTGTTCTTGACTGCCCATTTTCTGGTTTCTTTAACTCTTCCTCTCTTGGTCTCATTAACTGAATCTAACAGGTTTTGTTGACATTTCTTAAACAACTTGGTCCTTTGATTATTTTTTAAAATAACCCACTAAAAAACCCCATAGACAACAGAAGACAAGTACAGAGGCAGAAATAATTAATGTTTGTAGAACAGCACTGAATATCTATTCACTGTAACACCCACCCACCCCCTGCAATCAGGTCTTTCCCACCCTTTCTTTACTGCAGTTCCCCAAAGGTTTCTTTTGGTGCTAATCTTTTTCTCCCTCTACATTTTCCTGCTTGATGCATGGTGCATTTTAGGATCTTGTATCTCTGTCCTAACTCCTCCAGTTCCTCTTTCTATTTTGAAGGAAACTTTCTCCTTTTCAATATTTTTCTGATATCGTCCCAACAAG
>NW_010528343.1:28952-35171 GCF_000687285.1 Phaethon lepturus | reverse complement strand
TGCTGGCCTTGTCTGTGATGCTCTGTGAAAATCCTGTGACGGAGTTTGCACGCTTGCAAGGAATATGCAACTAAGCAAATGCTTCAAGATTAGCTCTGGAAGGCTGGTGGTCGGGGAATAATCCTCTGGGGAGCAACAGTGCTCTCAGGCAACTGGGATGGTGGCGAACCAAGGGGAAGGTGGGAAGTGCCTGCTCACAGAGTCAGGCTCTTTTATGACCCAATGAAGAAGGCAGGGAGAAATGCTGTTATGATGGTGGGTAAATAACTGCTGGGATAAGGAAACAGGTGATCAGTATGGCCTCTCAGCTTGACCTGTCTGGGAACTGCCTGTTGGCTGGAGGGCCACTGAGTGACTCATGGATGGCAGTACCAGAGGACAAGCCATGTTCATCTCCGAGTCCCTTTCTTCACTAGCCTGCCTTTGCTACAAAGCATCTTTTGCCCCTTATCACCCAGATCCCCCAGGAGCCTCAGAAAGGAGCTGACTTGCAGCTTCTTCAGCGTTTGCCACCCAGCTGCCCTTGCAGATGGGAAGAGCAACGGCCATGTTTTCTGTCAGCCTCATGAGGGGTTTCCTGATCTACCTGGGCTGAGAGCACAGCTGAGCGGCCTGTCAGCCAGCGTGCTGACCCCCAGCAGCCTTATCTCTCCTCCCGCCTTGACGCTGCCTTATATAACCGTTGAGAAACCCGAACTTGTCACTTCCCATCTCCTCCCTCTTCCTACCACTGCGAGCGAAGACATTTCCTCCTATGTGACTCAGGCACACACGTCTACCAGCGTCTTTAAATCCATGTTATCATGAGCTTGTTGCAAAATTACAGACTCTGACCCTTCAGCCAGAATCCTGTTTCAGGTATGGACTAAACTCCCTCTCTTTAGGGAATAATATCACAGTGCGATGACTAACCCCACTGTAACTCACCTCCTGGTATGCTGAGGCAAGTCTGTGCAAGCACGTTTAGCTGAAGATAAATTATCTTTCCTACATTCAACTTAACTCATTCTTGTAATAATCAATGGATTTTCTTTAACATTGACTTCTACCAAAAAATGTGATTGAAACTAACTTTATTTCAGCACATACTCCTGCGTATAGAAGACCTGAGAACCATCCCTTTTCTGTCTCCACTCATCAAAGCTCCTCTCTCGTCATTCTCGTCTGCTCAAATCTCTTCAACCTGTCTTTACTCAGGAATTTTAAAGTTCACTTACTGTTCACTGTGACCATTAGGTACTTTTCGTTTGAGAGCCCCTTACATGCAGTAAACCACACAGTGATATGGGGGAGTGGTTATTGTAGTGTAATGCGATCTAATTTAAAAATATCCTGCATAAGCAGAGTCTAAAATTTCAACTTTAATTTGCTAAAATATGTATCTCCAAATCTTTTGGCTGTGAAGGTATCACATGTAAACACAATGTCTTCCTAGAAGTACTGACTTCTTGAAACAAGATGACTCAGGTGCAAGCAAACTGTCCTAATCATTTCAGGGGAAACGTAGCTCAAAACTGATACTTTTACTTCCACTATTGCTAATTATAGCACTTTTACATCATTTTAGTGGAACAATACAACTGATCCCTCGTAAGTGGATGGAATGGCAGATAATGGGGCATGACCTAGGCAAACTAGCTGCTGTCAAAATCCTCAGAAGCTTGGGAATGAGATAACCCTTCTCCACAGCACAAAAAAAAAGTTTCCTCTTTCTCAAGATGGGATAGAAAATTCATCCTTTTCTCAATATTAAATACTTCAGTAACCTCTAGATGTGTGAAATACACATCCTTCATGCCAAAAGTCCCAGCTGTCCACTAATCACTTGCCAATATCTTTTTTTTAAATATGCTGCCATACTCATATGGAAGGTGCTAAAATGTACAGTATAATATGATATATATATAATGTATATAATTATGTGCTCTAGGCTAATTTTAATGAAACAATTAAGTGCTCACCTCTCTTTTTTTTCTTTCTTGCTCTCACCTTTCTTTCCACATTTCACCAGATCAGTGAAATTTGAGCTAAATCAGATAGCTAACTATGCTAAATGCTAAATGAAATATATAGAAGACAGTTATTCCTATATAATATTTAATCCAAAAAATTTTATTGATGAAGCATCATGAAATTTGACTACAAGAGGGTGAAATTTTAAAATTAATCTTATTCAAATAAAGGACTCCAAAGTAGTTGTCAATAGAGAAAAAAGCACCACAATTATTTTTTTTAGAAGTATGTATTTTTCCTCAGCTTTGAGTGTAGTGTTTGATAAGAAAACCTCCTAGTTCTGCCCTATTCATCATTCAGTTAGTGGCAGGTAAGTAAATTAAGAGCAAAGTCATATCCATAAACTGATTTTATCAATAAAATTATAGTCCTTGATGCCTTTTCAACATGTGAGTTCTTGGAATAAGTAAAAAGTGTTAGTTATTGCATGAATTAGTTTTGAAACAATTCTTATGAATATTAAATATTAAATACTAAAAGGTAAGTGTGTTTATGGAAGCCATATCTCCTATTTTCAAATAACTTCACTAATTAACATAATTAATTCTGCATGTTCTGAGTGTTGTCTTATTTTTGTATAATCCATTTTTATGTAGTAAGTTGCCCAGAGGCTTTTGCTAGTGAATTGCTATGAATCAAACCACCTTATTAACGACGTTCTTATTTTCAGGGCTATCACCGAAGATCATAAACAAATTTTTCTTTCTTTTTAAAGAATAATATAATTGCTCCATAAATGAATTCTCGATCTTTTTTATAGACTTAGATTTTGCATGCTAACTTTCTTGTAGATAATTCAAAACCTGCAGATCGATTTGTTTAAGTGCAACAACCACTCCAGCCTAGGACAAAGAAAATATGATTGCTTTAAATCTCATATATGCAGCTTCCCATGGGAGTGGAATACAGATGAGCTGCAAATGAAACACTCTCATCACCACACTGCCCAAAGCAATTTTCCACTATGCCCCCTCCCCTCAGGACATATTTTACTCCACCTTTACTATGTTTATAACATGATTTACATGTTAATGAGAAGTGACAGGGACTAAGTAATTAGGAAGCAAGACTGTAGCTTGTCATGCATTTTAAATACTGTACACTGCAATTCTGGAATAAATATTCAGCCTTTTCCCTCATTTTCTTCTTAATTAGAAAACACAATCTATTTAATCTTTATAACTCCAGTATACCTATCATAGATAACTAATAGAAAATAAATGCATTGTTACATTAAGCATGTTTGGTCAGCCCTACTTCTCTTATATTTGGTGATTCTTCTCATTTTATTCTGTTTATTAATCTTGGATAATACAGTGAGAGCAACATAAAACCTAGAGAAGAAACAGTCCTTCCACTGAGGCTGTGATCAATGGCTTGCGCTGGATGGATTGGTTGCACACAGGTATGTGCAGCTGCTTGTCTTGGATAATTTTGTGGATAAGAACTTTGCGTTATTACTTTGGAGAACATCTATACCTTGGAGCTATCAAGGCCCTATGATAAGGTCTGAAGGCATCTGCATTTGGACAGAATGGTGTTCTGATGACATTTAGGGTGAAAAGCGAAGAAATGCAGGGCTGCCAGCAACCCCTGTGTACAGAATGAAGGGAGTGGGAACTGCCGAAGAGTACAGCCATTTCCATGGTAGAGATGCAAGTGGTGCAAGCAACCACAATGTCTTTCACCTCCTCCATCTCCTTCCACACCCCTCGTCTGCATGCAGTGAGTTTGCTCTTTCCAAGTTTTTCTCACATGGTTCTCTTTTTAAGATCAGGACCTTGGTAAATAATGCTTACCATTTCAATACTAATTGTCTATGGTGTTGAGTGAATTAAGTTTCAGAATACACTTCTGAAGTATGAACACATTCTAATTATTCAGGTCAGGAAAAAATTTCAGAGCAAAAAAGTAACTTGTTTCAAAGTATTCTAATTGGAAAAAACGAAGTTTAAAGACCTCTGAAGTCTGTTGGGTTTATATCACCATTCTATGCATTTTGCTTTCAAATATTAAATGTTTGCAGTATGTCATAGTGATGTGGTGCTTTTTTAGTAAGTTATGCTGAAATAAACAGGGTGCATATTTCCTAAGCCTTATTTCATTCCTGAAAACAATGGAGATTTCTTGGTAAAGTGACCAAAATGGAGCCTGTAACTATTAGTTATGTGGTGATAGGTATAGTACCCCTTCTCTGAACAACACATACTTTCTATCAGTCCCTTTTACAGTCCATGACTGCTCGGTAAACTCTGTTCATCCCCAAGGACTTTTAGATTTTCAGATGCCTACATACTAATAAGAAATCTAAGCATTCTCTAGGGGCACATTATGCTATAATTGCTATACATGCGAGGTCTTTACAACCATTACCATGGAAAGGATCTTGTTGATGAAGGATTTGAGAACTAATCATGCATATACTATAAAGACTGAAGTGTAAGTAGTAAGTAAGTAAGTAACTTTTATCCAAGTTGAAGTGCTAAGAGACTACAACGATATATGCAAAATAAAATAACTAGTGTGAAACTATCTTACAACTTAAACTATACTTACAACTACCTTTCCAAAGAAATATGTTCATATCTTTTCTCTCAGTGAGAACTTAGAGTATAAGAGAACTTATACTCTAGTTATCGTCGTACATTTGAATGTCCAATCATAAAAATATTTAAAGATTAACTTAATGTCAATCTGAGAACTACCCAAAGGTAAACATAACGTGGAGGTGATTAACTGTTTTTTGTTAACGGTTTTCATGGGAATACATTTTAAACATCTCAGCTTGACATAGTTGTCTCCCTCACTTATAAAATATGCAAAATAATTAGTTAAAAAGGGACAGCCAAGCTCTTTCTAGTTCCATACTACATATACCAAATATGGAAATAAAAGAGCCAGAACCTGACAGTGAAACTTAGCTGGCTAGTACAGAATTTTCTTGTAATTCCCTCTGAACTCAGCTAGCCAGATAAGCATAAATTGCAGTCTGTCTAGCCATTGAATAAGAGAAGGTGAAAGATGAATTATTCTTGTGAACTTACCTTTGGCAGGTGAAATGCTGTCAGTATTGTGTGACAGACTTTATCATCTTATTAAAAAAAAATTAATAAGCCCACTTGACCATCTCTTTACATATTGCATTGCTACTACTGTATCTGAAGGACTATAAACACGTGATAGAAAAATGCCCCTCACAATAATCTGCTTAGTAAATTAGTTTTTTATGAATGATGGAGGAAGAGTTTGAAATGCAGAGCTTGTAATGGGGCAAAATGAGATAGTTCTGGAAGCCGAAGCAAGTATACTCAACAAAGAAAGGTGGATTTACGCAGCATCAGTGAAGGAGCATTTCTATAAATTAACCCAAGGCCTATGTCTCATAATTCACTTGACAGTTTATCAGCCCTGAAAATGAATTCAGGCAATTTAGATGAAGGATGGAGGCAGTGGCTTCAAAAGCACTACAAGGCAGCTCAGAAATGTTCCTTGAGCTTAAGCTTTTCGTGTTCTAAAGGTTAATGGTCCCCGATCATGCCTTCCACTGGCTTTTATTAGTGTAAAAACCAGCCTGCCAGATACTCTGGGTGCAGCATGAGAAAGGTAAATAGCATGAAAGATAGTTGTTTTCAAATCAAGTTATCTTGTTATGTTTGGCTAACGGAGGTTGGGTTTATGAGTCTTTAAAGCCGCCCTGAGGAACAACCAGGACTATAGGAAAAATCACACATTGTAGATGAGTTTTACTACTGTTTGTTAGGTCCTGTCAGCATCCAAACAAGACTATATCTGGAACAAGACTTTTAAAACATGCAGTAGATATGAATGTGTCTTCTAACCACTCCTTAATGCTAACAAAATCTGGCATATTGTCATTTAAAATTAGTTAAAAATATTTTTAAATATTTTGCTTAGGCCTGATTCTTTCTGCAGACTTTTGCAGTTTTGGAGTCAGAGACCAAAAAACATAGTTTTTGCAAATTGAGCAGATACATGCACAAAGAACTATTCTGTTGGCAATGTAGTTTTTCATGCCCACAAAACCTCAAAAAAAAAAGAGGATTCTTTAATTCATATCTTTGCAGAGTTAAAGGGATAGATCTCACTTTTGTGAGAGAAAATTCTGTCAGTAAAAGACAGGTTTACTAACTGTAAGCAAAGCTGACAGAACATTTCTCTTATCTTTTTTTTATCAGATTATGAGAA
>NW_010528343.1:0-28921 GCF_000687285.1 Phaethon lepturus | reverse complement strand
AAGAGTGTCTCAAGCATGAAACACAGACTAAATAGGCTGATAAACGTGAGAATGGCAGTAAGTAACGTGACTTTGGCCAATACATAAAACTCTTAAATATTTACAGCAATGACCTGGATTTTCCTGTTCTATTTTTATTTTTATTTCTGGCTATCATGAAGTGGTGGCCTTTTTGCATAAGTTCCTACTCTATAGCAAAATTCTGTTTAGAATTTCACATTGTTAGGGTAGTCTTTATACCTGCTCCAAATGGCTTCATAATATTGCTATGCCCTATTAAACTGCCTTATGCCATGCTGAGGGAGTGCGTGAAACGATTCCTGGATGTGCTGCGGGTTAAAAGATGTAACACCGTAACCGTATGGCATTGTGAGTGTCACCGCATGGTTCTGTCGTACGAGTCATAAAAGTTACTGCATTTGATCTGATTAGTTAGTCTTCCTCGCCCAGTTCTCTCCAGCTTTGGGGAAAAGCTCCTGTCTTCATTGCTGTGCTGAAAACTGTACTGGAGCTCTTGCAAGCATCACAAGTGACCGCTTGCTGCCTTGGTCTTCCAGCTCCAGTGAGTTCATCAGGAAGAAACTTGGTCTGAGAGTCAAGTTGGACTGAGACCCCTGAATGGGAAGGTCTACCTGTCCTGGGCTTGCAAGAACCTGTATTGAAGGACTGGTGGGGCACGTGCAAGCCTAAAGAAATCTCAACAAATTAGAAACATGCCTAGACTCACCACTACTCTTTTTTACTGCAGTAAAATGATTTACAGGGTCCCAGATATATTTAACCTTTCTTCAGAAGTGCAGTAGTAGTATTGCCAATATCATTATAAGCTTTTAGCTTTCAGTTCAGCTTCACATGTTATCTACTGTATAAAACACAAAGAATGCCAAGGAAACGGCAGCTTTCTGTGTATTTTAGATAGCTGAAAATGTTTATGTACCTTAACCTTATTAAAACATAACTAGATTTACTATTGCTATAATGGGGGGAAGCATTGAATTCTTTGATTTTAATCAGGGTATCCATTTTAAAACAACACTCCTAGAAGCTTCCTGATAACAAAATTGACCAACAAAACCAACACTGTGAAGTAGAATTTAAAATACATACACCCATCTTCCTTCTTGTAAAGTTAAACTCCTGGTTGAGGACCTTGAGGGTGCACATCTCATCAGAGAGAAGGGTTGAATGCTTCTTCAGCTAAGTAATAGGCCTGCCAGTTCTAAATTTTTAATCCAGTTAAATTTTCATCATCCTCTGATAATCTCTGCAATGTCTTGTGATAAGAATTTTGACTATAGATTTCAGGCTTCGTACCCTAAATAAATACTAGTAATTTCACAGTAGACAACAGAGGTTATTGCTTGAGGATGTTTTTCTTCCTGCTGTAAAAACATGTTATGTAAATGATTAGAGCATTACAATGCTTCTATTTTCTTTACAAATGAGAAGGAACATATTGCAGTAACACAAAACTGATGAAATTATTCACTTACTCTCCTAAAAAAGGATAAACAAAATTCAAAGAGATTAATACATACTATATGTCATAAGTGAAAAGAAAGCTGCAATTTCTCTAACTTTATTAGAAATAAAACACCCATGCAATACTTTCCCAGTACTAAAATAGTCCTTATCTTTTCAATTCTTCACAGAAACTGCTACTAGTTATTTAGTCATAGATTTTTGTATGGCCCAAGGGAACCATTGTGATCAGCTAGTCTGACCTCCTCTATAATCTTTTCAACAAATTTTCCATCCTAGGAAATGTGTGCACACAATTGCACAGAACAGAATATAATTCTTTTTTTTTTAAAGTTCCTTTCATACCCAAGGTATTTCAAAGTGCTTTACATAGTAATAAATCAAAAGCTGATCAAGCAAGCAGAAAAAAATCCAGGACTGCTCCAATGGACTACCAACTTTTAGTGCTCCATTGGAAGTGATTACAAATCTCAGAGATAGAGATGATTCAGAACTTGAAAAAGAAGAGAGGTGAACTCCTTAACCAACTGTAAAATTTAGCATTCATTTACCCTCTGACATATTTTAAAGCCTTGCAGAAAACACATTTAATACATATTTTTTGCTAATTTGATTTTTTGGAATTACCCATACTTTTTACAGAACACTAAGTTTTATTTCAGTGACTTTCAGTCAGGGAAGAAATACTAGTTTTTTAATACAGCAAAGAATGTAAGTGCACACTGGCATGACCATATAGGAATAAAAGAGCAAAATTTTTGAAATGTACTTCAAATCAGCTATAAGAACATAATATTGTTATTAATCCAGAGATAGTGAAAATGCCATATCACTGCATTAACATGAAAGAATATGTAGCATTCTTTCTAAAGTACTATGAAATGTTTAGATACGTAATTCTGTGATTACATGACATATTGAGATCAACTACTGCATTGTATTTTTCACATAGAACTTTAACGTTTGTATAGTGCAAAAATATAGAAATGTAAAGTTTTAATTATTTTTGATTTTATTACATTTTTAACCTTTTAAAAGAAGGATATTTTTCTAGTTTTAACAGTAAATATGAATTATGAGATATATATTTTATGCCAAAATTTCTTACAAACTCTTCACTTGTCTTAGTTCAGAAGTATCCTAGAGGCTCACCTCTAACAGGCCAGCAGTCTTGAACATTTCTAACCGGCTTACAGACTCTGTTACTGTTTGACTTGGCCCCCATCATCCATGAATGTAAATGGAACATCTGACCAGCATACGGCTTTGTCCTGGTTTCAGCTGGGATAGAGTTAATTTTCTTCCTGATAGCTGGTGTAGTGCTGTGTTTTGGATTGGGGTTGAAAATAATGTTGGTAACACACTGATGTTTGGGGGTGTTGCTGAGCAGTCAAGGACAGTCCAGCTTCTCATGCCCTGCCAGCGAGTGGGCTGGGGGTGCACGGGGGGCTGGGAGGGGACACAGCCAGGACAGCTGACCCCGGCTGCCAAAGGGATATTCCATACCATACGACGTCATGCCCAGTATATAAACTGGGGGAGTTGGATGGGGAGGGGCCGCAGCTCGGGAACTAACTGGGCATCGGTCAGTGGGTGGTGAGCAATCGTGCTGTGCGTCACTTGTTTTGTATATTCTTTTATTATTATTAGTATGCTTTTTTTTCACCCTGTCCTATTAATCTGTCTTTATCTCAACCCATGAGTTTTATCCTTTTTCTTTTCCGATTCTCTCCCCCATCCTGCTGGGATGTGTGAATGAACGGCTGTGTGGCTGTTTTGGCTACCTGCTGGGTTAAACCACAGCAGGCTTTTACATCATCTCACTTGATGCATCAGCACTCAGGAGCTCCAGCTAGTCCTGAAATTACCCTGTGCATTCTCAGTCCCGTGGACTACACAGAAGTGCACCTGCCTCCATGTTCCCTTGTTGACAACTGAATCAAGTGCAAGGCTCAGTACTTATCTCCAGGATAAACCACGGTTTTCCTTTCTTTAACGTAAGTGCAAAAATGTATGTTTGTTAGCAAAAACACCCAGACATACATGGAACAACCTGAAAGCTCAGCTGATATATTGGCCAAAGTGTCTAGAAAATTCTTTATTATTTCTACTGCTGATGTGGGCACAGCTACCAATTAATAAAAGCTCCAGGCTGTAAGAAAATACATGCCTTTCACAGGACTATATGATAGATTAAACTGATCTTTTCAATAGCATGGTCCATATAGGATTTTATACAGGAAATCACGTATCAATTGTATGTCTCCTTGACTTAGAGAATATTCCTTAGAAAAACATGAAGGGAACTATTTGCTTTGAGATTAAGAAACTTGAACATAGGTGTCTACACTTAAGCTATGTATTTTAACTGCCATTACTTTCAACAGAAGTCTATGCAACACAGTAAAAGACTCTAGAAAGAGTCTGAACAATCAACTGAACAATCCCCTGCCCTTCTTCTTCAGAGTGAACTGGAGAGCTATCTACCCTGCTTTGTTTTCCTTCGGGTATGTCTACGCCCAGTCTACAGCTATAGCTTTTGTCACATCTTTGTCTTTTAAAATAAAAAGTTCCTGCTCTCAAGAACTGCTTTTTCCATAAGTACCTCTCCCTTAGGTAAATTAAAAATAAAATAAAAATAAAAATAAAAATAAAAATTTCTATTTTATTACACTAAATATCTTCAGATTGTTTGGATTTTGTGATATGTTTTGTAGAACTTGAATCAGTCTTAATGTTATTTTCTGAATACTTTCCAAATATGCAGGTTTACTGAACAGAACATATCTTTTATGTCTGTCATGAAACTTCTTTTCTCTTAGACTAGTGAAACTAGACTTAGTGAAAACTCGAAGTTATGCTTTCCGAGTAACTCCAGCTGACAGCTACCATAGGCTTTAAAAAAAATGCAGTGGGATAAAGAGAGAATGTTAAGTCTTTCATCTTGTTTCAATAGCTTACAGACCTCATTAAACTGTTTTTCCTTTTCATATTAAAGGCATAGAGTGACACAGCAAATGTACACATAAATGCTTAACTTTATGCAAATATTTAATTTCAACGATTTCGAAAGGGCCACTCATGCACTAACCTCAGCAGATAGACAAACCTAGGGTAAGGATATAGTTTTCAATGACTACAGAAAAATCAAATCAAATCAAAACTCAATTGCATTCTCAGTATTTAGTATTTTATACTATTTTTAGTTTTTTTTTTTCAGTATTTAGGTTTTTTTTCAGTATTTAGTATCTTATATTTCATTGCTTACATACATGTTTAGGAGTGCTGAGTCTATTCTAAAGCCCTCTGTCACTCAAAATTTAGGCTAAAAAATTTCTATTAGCCAGTTCCATAAAAGACCGCAGCTTTAAATTACCCAAATGACCACCAGTCAATTATAAACAGGATGGACTATTGCTGAGATTGAGTGAACTAGGTCAGATCAGTGATGTTCTGCTGGCAGGTTTCTCACCACTACTGAATTTTCATGAAGAAACAAGGCAGGATAAAAAGCAAGCAAGCAAGCTAGAAGAGAGCTTTTCATTGCTAGAGCTTAAACTGTAAATTTTAGGAAGTTTCACTGCTTTGAGCTGAAGAATGAAAAAAATCTCTCAAATATCTAATGGAATTATTTAGTTAGTATGGAAAAGAAATAATTCATGCAATCTGTTCATTTGGCTTGAACAGAAAAACATGAAAGGTAATAAATTATAATAGTTGAAGAGGTTACCAACAGAAACCCATGAAACAATATTAAATCAAGTTAGGTCAAAATAGCTCAGATCTTATAAATCTTGGTTTTTTTGTAAATACGGCTAATATTTCAAGGAAAGCTCTTGAAAGTTCTTGTGGGTCAGTTGATTAATTTTTTTTTTAGAAGAAGAAATGCAAAATTCAATATTGGAAATAATGTCCATGCTCAAATGTTATAGTGCATATCAGCTGTGCTTCTGTTTTGTTGCAATTTTTAGTCCTAGAGTTTTCAATTGAAAGCTAAAAGGCACAAAGTTATAACTGACTTGTAAATATGTATTTCCTTTAGAGCAAAGCATCAATTAATAAAGTAAATATTTATGCTATCCCTGCTTAGGGTCTGGTGAAATGTTCTGCCATAAATATTATCACTTTGTAAGTCATCAAAAGTAACAATGCAGCAGCAGTTCAGAGCAGTATATGCTATGTATGTTTTCATTGGCCTAGTTATAACACATCAGTTTAATAACCAAGTGTTTCTCATTTAACTACACATGAACATAGATTTCACTTGGTGACACTCTTGTGATACAAAGTAGATCGGCCAAAACAGGGATAAACAATTTGTAAAATATTTGCTCTTAATGGAACCAAAGGTATTTCCTATGCGTGTACCAATAAGGACATGCTACGTAGATGCTGGAAAAAAGTCCCCTCTAAAACTATGAAAGTAAAAAACTAGAAAGCTGAGAAAAACTGAACATTCACACGAATGTCTGTTGTCTCTCAAGAAATGAAGAATGTTGCTGTGGGCATTTTCATCCTCCTCATCCATCAAATTCACCAAGTATGTCTAATCAGGTCTCTGCTTTCTGATGGTAGTGGCTATATAATATTAGACTAAATATACGTCTTTGAGATGTCCTGACTAGTCTTTTTGTCTAAGTTCAGCTGAGCCATTTTGCTCCTGGGACTTCTATCATCTGGCCACATAAAGCATTGTTGTTGTATTATCCTATCAGACAGCGGGCACAGGTAATTTGACAGCTCTAATGAGTTACATACACAGAGTCCTCAACATTCAGTAGAATTTCTATTCTAATTCATTTGAAGAAAAGGTCAGTTTACATATTCTGTCACACTGCTGTATAAGAAGCATATAGTATGTAATGACTAAAGGCCAGTTCCTTCAGTCATTAAACATACAGCATTTGTGGTGCTGTAAATTCCACAGTTATAAATATATATCCATTTTCCTATGGTATCTATTTCCTAAGAAACACCTTGTCAATGGAAACATCAAGCAATTTTTATAATTTTCCTCAAAGCATTTATTATTTAAGGTTAGTAGGACTTGCTTTGATAGAAACAGGTTTTATGTTCACTAGGGCAACAGCATAATTCCTGGAGAGTTTAAGGCACAGAATTCTCAGGGACAGAGAATATACTGATACCCAGACAAAAATATATATCCCAATATATTTTCTCATTCTATAAATCTATACTTTTGGAAAAGTGGAATATTTCTTCTTTAGTATTTAGAGGACTTCTTTGACGAACCATAATTTTTGTCATAAAATATGTCAGAGATGAAGCACTGGAATTTTGTTATTTTGAAAACATGAAAACAAGGTTGGTGACATATCCTGATTCATAGATGGACCTTTGTCCCCCAGGCAGTAAATTAGTCTATCGGGCATCATTGACAGAAGCCCTGACTGTGGTAGAAAGTACTGATGCATGTTACTGGACAATTTCTAATTAATTTGGTGTATTTCAAATCATTACAGAACAGAGTGACAGATGGAGATGGCCCATTGGTAGGATGAGAAAAAGTATGTTTGCACATATAGACCCAGCACAGCTGATCAGGAGTGAATACTGCACGACAACAGAGGTACGTGGGGAAGATTTCACAGGAGCTATTTCAGTGTATTCGGATCTAAGTCAATAATATTAATACCCTAGCCCTATGTTCCTAAATGTTCCATTCTTGTACCAAAAAACCCCAAGCTATCAAATATTTTTGTAGTTAACACCGCAGAAAGAATATATCCAGAATGGAGTTATATGAAAAGAACTTTTTAGTAAATGGCTAGAGTAGCAGTTTGAAAACAAGACTGTGAAAAACAAGTATTCTAAAACACAGTAAGAAAAGCCTTGTCTTTAAATCCACAATGGCTTATCATGTAAACCTGTATTCAGTGTCCTCTCCACAGGTTTATGAAAAGGGAAAATGTCACTATAAACTGACCTTTTCCTGAAGCATTTGCTAAAACTTTACAAATGTCAAAACAGCAGTTCAAAATGAAGACAGCATCATCAGGAAGGAAAACTCCAAGGGTAGCTGTGCATGTAATTTAACAAAGTAACTGAAGGCATAAACTCGGTTTGTACTTCCACTTGTAAGACCCCCTTCACACTAGCAGTCTTCTAGCTATATATGAGAGTAAAATGTAGCCAGTATATTTTTCCAACTTGTAATGTTCAACAGCTTTCCCGGCATTAAATGCTGTTCCAAAAAATAATGAGGAAAGCAAACTAGTAAGATTTAATTGCCACTGAATAATATGCAGTACCAAATAATGATGATGATGAAATTTCAGGGCAATCAGACAATAGCACATGTTGTCCAAGCTTTTTTCTGCTTTTTCATCTTCTATTGCAAAACCTTTTGCCTTTTGTATCACAGTCAGTATTAATACATTTCTCTGTCACCACAGTAAATGAATCCTCATTTTGTTTTTGAATGGGTATTCACCACGCATCAGGAAGACCTGTCAACTGAAGTAGAAGGCTGAGAGAGACAAAAATGTGTAGAAGTACTACCTAATTTTTTATCCAATCTTGTCTTCTCAAAATTGGATGACCCTAGAATGATGACTAAGATTACAGGTTTCTTCTATTTAACTATCAAAATGTCAGAGAGCTAGAATGGAAAGCAATAAAACTGTATTTGAACCTAACAAAAATGCCATTGCCTTTGGGATTACTGGATAAATTTGAAAAAGAACTGTCATGAAATATTCTTACAATGTCTTTGAATGAATCAAACAAAAAACCTCACTTACTTCTAACCTCATTCTTTTGGATACTTGTCCATCTCCTGCCTTTCATATTTGCTGTCACATGCATGAGCCTCACCAGACGTTACAACCACGTGTTCTTCTGAGTTATTGCAGAAAATAAACCCATCTGACCTCATTCATGAAAACCTCTAAAATCACTGAAGTTTATCAATTCACTTAAGATGCAGGAATAAACAATATGAGTGAAAGCCAAGCAACCAGGAAGTCACAGTGACTGAAGCTTGCAGGGCAGCAGATAGCACAGTAGGCTCACAATTACTAACTCTGAGTATGTAGAAGCACATACATGCAAACGTTTTTGTGCAATGAGTTTGAAGAAGGCACTATTTAAGAACGCTTGTCCCAATATCATTCCAAAATTCTCATTTACTACCGAGATATAACTAGTAAAGTAAAACACCGAATACTAAGAATTACGATGATGCTTATGGGTCCCTTCCAACTTGAGATATTCTATGAAATTCCACTTTAGCAGTACAGATTTTTGAGGATGATTGGAGGTAAAATTAGGTATACGTGGGATATTGTTGAAGGTTGTGTGACTGGTGGATACACAGGTTTGCTGAATTTTTTTCTAATAATTCTAAGAAAGAAAATACTTGCTACAAAATGTTTATACACCCTGCAATTTTCATCATGCAGCTTTTACATGAGCCTAACACTTTAGACCAAATTACTGACCTGCAGCAAGACTTCCTGAAGTTGCTGGGTTGAAAAAATGTTGGAGAAAGCCAAATATGACCTCCGAGTTAAGGGAGATCATGAAATAAAATAATTTCTTGTTACAGAAATTTAGAGGGTAGGTTGATAACATACAGACTGATGGGGACTCATAAATCCTCACAGTATAACATAAAGATATCCAAGCTGGTAAATGAATGCGTTCTATTAGAAATATATCTTATACAAAAGTGTGAGGCACTGGAAGTGTGTAGAGAATCAGATTGAGTTGGATAATCAAGAAACACACTAGATGTTATATCCTCTTTGAAGAATTATGCCTGCTGCACAGCTTTACGGCTGTCTGGAAGCCATTAAAGTGCATTTAGCTGGAAGTGAAACAATATTTTTCAGTGTTCAAATGTGGCAGTTTTGAGTGTGAGACAGAAGACAATTTAGGAACCTCTGAAACACTCGTTGGCATAATAGCAGCGATCCATCCTCCCTAAAGGAGCAGCTGATGTTTTCGTTTTCTCCTCCATTTAACTAGCAAAGTGCTCAGATGAGCTTTTGTTAAGCCCTGGTTTTGCAACAGCTGGGTTTGCAGATCTTGAGTCCTAGGGTTTTTTTGAGGCTCACCTGTTGTGCTGGTTTTGTCTGTGAGAGAGTTAATTTTTTACATAGTAGACAGTATGGGGCTGTGTTTTGGATTTGTGCTGAAAACAGCGTTGGTAACACGGGGATGTTTTCGTTATTGCTGAGCACTGGTTATACTAAATCAAGGACTTCTCAGCTTCTCATACTGCCCTACCAGCAAGTAGGCTGGGAGGGGACACAGCTGGGACAGCCGATCCCAACTGACCAAAGGGATATTCCGTACCATATGGCATCATGCTCAGCATATAAAGCTGAGGGAAGGAGAAGGAAGTGGGGGATATCCAGAGTTATGGAATTTGTCTTCCCAAGTAGCCGCTACACGTGATGGAGTCCTGCTTCCCTGGAGATGGCTGAACACCCGCCTGCCCATGGGAAGCAGTGAATGAATTCCTTGTTTTACTTTGCTTGCGCGCGCAGCTTTTGCTTTCCCTATTAAACTGTCTTTATCTTAACCCATGAGTTTTCTCATACTTACTCTTTCGATTCTCTGCCCCGTCCCACTGGCAGGCGAGTGTGTCGCTGTGTGGGGCTTAGTTGCCGGCTGAGGTTAACCACACCTTTTCTGTGCAAGGCTTCGTCCCCTTAATTTATGCATTATAAGGCATTTCCTCTGTCTCGTAAATAAAGTGGGAGTTTGTTTCCATAGAAACAACAAAAAACCTGGAGCTGTTCCTGTTTGCACTAGTGCAAGTCCCTGATTTACTTCCTTAGGAAAAGCATAAGGATCCCACATTGTGCTGTCCATGGAGGCGATCCAAGACCAGTACTTGCCCAGATCAAGTCTAATTCTCTTAACTTCCATTTGAATCATAAACTGATCTTGCTAATTCTATCTTTATTGGGATGTAAGCCACAAATTTTATATTTTCGTAATTATATTGTTAATACCCCATCACCATAATACAGCTTTCAGCTCCAACTAACATTTTAATACCATTGCACTGTATTCAGAACCGGACCCTTTCACATTATTTCTTTGGCCAAGTAATAAAATTATTCAATAATGACAAAATCCAGCACCAAAAAAAGTGTCAAAATAACCAGGTTACCATATTATATAGAAGCTGATCTAAATAGAAGGAACAGTCACTTTTATATCACAGTTTACTTTATATTTTCTTTTCCCTTTCTCTGCCCATACTATACATATGAAATATTAATTTCTGGTTGCTGTGGCTTCACTAGTATTGCAGTACAGCAAACTCTGACTGCTTTAACTCCCTTGAATCCCCAACACTCAGCATTTGTTTCACATCATGATTTCCTAAGACTACAGGACTGAGTCAAGTTCTTAATTCAAGTCCCTGATAGGTATGATATTTAGCAACTAATAAAAACTTTTTTTATAAATGACTATATATTTTGCTACCAAAACCTTGCCACGCAAACCCAATACAGTGGTTTGGGGTTTTTTTTCAAATGCATGGTTTCCCAGTCGACTTTATCAATCTGTTTTAAATGAACTCCTCATGGTTACACTCGTTGTCAACGTGACTATGTCAACGTTCACTTTTGAGAAAATCCTCTAATCTCCCTGATAGTCCAATGGAATAAGTATCTGTACAATACAGTTTTAATAAGTGGAGCTTGAAGTGACTAGTGCTGATGTTGGTGGCCACACCATAGGTGTTGGAAGTTCAGTGGGATGAACCTCACTCTATAATTTATGGCTGTAGTGTGACAGGTATTAAGATCAGGAGATAAGACTGTAACGGACATCATGACAGGATGCTCTAGAGTTTAGGACACAGACCTAGTAATGGGGATATATTACTTCAACTTCTTGCTTTGCTCTTTTGCAGTCTGGGCCAAGTTATCCAATTGCTTTGTGTGAGATTTGGCTTATTTAATCATGTTCTCTGTAGATATCTCGGCTAGTTCTCCAGACACCCTGTGTGGTTAATAGGACAAGATGACTCATACCCTCAACACCCATTTCTCTTTGAGGGCTGGCTACAACAGGAGTCTAGCAACTAGTTCAAATGTAAAATTTGCATTATAAATTTACAAAGGTGAGTGAGTGGAATCTTGTAACGTGCTACAGATCTGGCTAGACAAGACACACTGGATATAAAAGAGTTTCTATTTTATCTGAATTTGAAAGCAAAACTTAAAAGGGACTTCAAAACATACCAGAAAACTAAAAAAAACGACTTTGAAACATGCTAGACCCACTAACTGTTATTTCCTTAACCATTTCCTAATGGTGTGCCTAAGTTCCTAACTGAATAATGGGCCTAACTACATTTTCTTACTTGCAAAGGTGCTGTAAATTTACACAATAAAAATAGTGAAGTACCCATATCGCATGATAATGGGATCATTTAAGTACCTGGGAGAACCGCTGTATACAGCACTACCTGTATATGATCATGTAAAGGTGCTGAATGGCCTCAAAATTGAATGAAATAAATCTCCTGTACTATATCATTATGCTGAGGCTGAACATAATAAAAAAATAAGGTCAGAATTTAAAATTTTAAATCTTTTAAATTCATATATTTGCTTTCTGCCAAGGTATGAATGTCCCCTATATAGTTTCCATACACACGTCTAGAAAATTCACTGTGTATTTATCATCTTCTTTCACCAAGCAAACATTTGTGAACAAGCAGATTGGCAAGCAGATGAAGTAGCTATTTTTAAAAATGCCCTTTTGACCTTCATGATTCATTGATCAAATGCTGATTTTCTTCTTCCTATTTTATACATAGGAAATTTGTACACCTCTTTATGCTTGGTTGAACCTGTTAGTAGAGGTTATGGATTACTGAACTCTTTCTCAACTGTTATTCAAAAGAGTAATCTCATTTCACATGGAAAAAAATGAGATTACAATAGTGGTTAAAGACATATACTTAACATCAACTATAGGTTCTGGAACATCATGCCAATGCATTCCCCACCAGTGGTATTTGCAGGACCCCTAGACCCACTGATCCTTGGGGCTATGGTGGCTCTGTCAATTTTATTTATTAATGAGTTTGTAGGGAGCAGATATGCATTCCGGATTTTCTACTTGAGCAGGTACATGGCCCAAGGCACCATAAACACTACCAAATTATCTTGCAGCTTTAGTGTATCTTGCTGGCTCCAATTGTGTCGGGGAGTATTCACAAAAGGAAGTGAAGGTTAAGCATGGCTGGGAATGGATGCCAAATGCCAAGAGCTGCTTCTGAACGACTGGTTAGAACATCCAGTCTAAACCCTCTAAGTGAGGTCAGCAAACCACAGGCCAAACTATTACTTAATCAGGAAATTATCTCAGTCACATTTATGTACCACAATCACAAGGTTTATATATGCCATGCCAGACAAGCACTTGATTTCGGTCTCATTTTGCATTTCAGAAAGACAAGAATTATGGACCTCCTCTTAGTTCAGCATGTCAGTTATCTTCTGATGCAGAATATCCAATGAATACTATGTTACAAATACAAACATAGAAAACAAAAACCCTTCAAGTTAATAATCATATATTTAACACAAATCTATAATGTTGATTAATACATTGGGTTTAGTCTCAGCTTCAGTGACAAATCAAATCACTTGCTGAGAGTAGCAGCTTTAAAAAAGCCTGTTGCATATTTTCCAATAAATCAGAATCAGCCATCCTGCTACCTGTATCAATGGAATCAAATGCATATTAGGTATAGTATAATCTATTAATTAGTAACATTCCAAACAGCTCAAGATAGTAATAATTTAAAAAACACCTCAATGTTTTCTTCAAATATAGCATATTGGCGCACTGATAAAATTAATTAAGGAAATGTATCATTCTTGAGATCCAGTTCTAACACTGTATATCACAGAAGTAATAACCAAAAAAAGAAATCTATTATTTCAGTGTTTGTCCTTTTATGTCTGTCCTGTCACACATTTGCACTGGCAACATAAACACCAACTCTCATTTCAACATGCAGAATATAAAATGCTCCATATACAGGAGAGACCCTGCAAGCTTGCTGAACTGTAAGCAGCCATGTGAAATCTTTAATACAAATCCATAAATCAATGTTCAAAGCTTCACCTGGTTGCTTATCATTAGATCATACTTAAATGGAAATATGCTTTAAATAATTTAACAGAGATCAAATTACCTTCCTATCCTGTACATGTGGGCCTCTACACATTTCCTTTAATATTATATGATGTGCCCTGCATTTACTTTAGGAAATTATTATCCATTCCATCACTTAGAGTAACACAGTTACAATCCAAATCGATTTCTAACATGCTAAATAAGAAATATTTTAGATGCCAGCAGTAGTAGGAAAACTAGAACATAAACTGGCAATCTATTTGCACAGACTCACCTTGCACCGTATGTACAGAAAAGTGGTCACCACAAAAACTAAAAGCTTCCTATGCAATTGGTGGAAATGCCAACAAAAAGGAAATGTTCTCTAGGAAATGCAAGGGCCACACAAGGAATCTTGCATCATTACAGCACTCGTCCCACAAAGAACAATCCATTTATGAACAATTCATGAAAATAAGTCATAGAATCATAGAATCATAGAATAGCAGGTTGGAAGGCACCTGAAGGATCATCTGGTCCAACCTGTCATGGCAAAAGCACAGTCTATACAAGATGGACCAGCACCCAGTCCAGCTCAATCTGAAAAGTGTCCAGTGTTGGGGAATCCACCACTTCCCTGGGGAGATTATTCCAATGGCTGATTGTTCTCGGTGTAAAGTCCTTACACCTATTCTGGTCTGTTGTCTTCCCTGTTGTCCTGCTCACTATATATTGCTTTCTTATCTCTGCCAATACCAATTAGAATAGCATCTTGGAGGAGGCACTGAATTCAATAATAGTTGAAGTCTTTTTCTTGCAGAACAAACCTGCTTATTTGATTAAAAAGAGGCAATGGGGATGTTTGGTGTTTGTTAATTTTCTTTAGACATAGGTCAGAAAACAAAGAGGAAAAAAAGCAGCAAAAAGTATCCTGAAACAAACAATAAATGTAAATACACATAAGACACGGTGTGTCAAGGCTCTACAACTATTATCATTTAGCATTTGTAGTTCAGCAGCTAGAGATAGCTGTCAAGACTGGTGGATATTTAGGTGGATAAGTATGCGTTTACAGTTTTCTAATTTTTAAACTGTTTTTGTAAACAAAGGAAGCTATTCTGCTTTGCCATCCTGAATGACCCGAGAATAGAAAGCCCAACCTGAGACTAACATGTCATGGCACAAGTTTGCTGAAGAAGGGTCATATTCTGACTGTCCACTTTATGCCTAATTTAGACATGTAATACATAAAATGAAATCTCTAGCGTTAGTGTAATCATTCAGGGAGCCTAAGTGATGTTCTTGAGTCTGAGAACACCACAGAACTCTGGTGAGGGACTGCAACGTCACTGAGGCATCTATTTTTCCCCCTTGACTGTAGACACATTTAAAGGAGACTTCAATGCATTTAACACATTTAATGGAGGATAGATTGAATAGGAAGATACTGTACAGGAAGATAATACAAAACACTAAGCAGAGGGAATTTATGAACAGGGACCAGGCACACAGCCTGAGCCCTCAGAAATACCTTCTTGTGGCTACAACTCAGAATAGCAGGATACTTAACAGGAATGGTTAACAGCATGTTTATTACTAACCATAGCTGAAAATCTCACCTACTTCCCTATCTGGAAATCAACACATATTCTGAGAGCCCATGAAGTAAAGGGTAAACATGAAATTTATTCTTCCTTACTTTGTGGCAGGTTTAGCTATGGCATCCTCAGGACATCCTGAATTGACCTGTGGAACGCATTGGCTTCATTTTTCTCCTAGGTTTTGTGCTACATCTTAGAATCAGCATTTTAAACTAATTCCTAGGGAAGCCGGATCTGCTTCATTCAAACTCAGCAAAAGACTTGAGTAAAGAGAAAGACTACATTTAACATCTATTCTTCATTTGGTTCAAATGTTTTTCAAAAGTTATGCTCCACTGCAATTACAAAATATTATTGGTAAAAATGATATGAATATCTGCACCTTTTTGCCTCTTGGTTCCACACATGCTAAAGAATAGCTTTGCATTGACCTTCATGGCATTAAAGATCAGGCTTTACATAGTGTGTAACCAAAATAAACACAGTTCCCGGAAACTTCCTTTATTAATAGTCATTTCTAGATGACCCATAATGATCTCCTTTCAAAAAAAGCTACTACCTAAGCTAAGTTGAGATTGATCTGAAAAAGACAGTACTGTGGCACTTCATGAAGGAGGTTTAACTAGCCAATATGCCAATCCTTGTGCAACTTTAATTCTAGAAATGCATATAAACAGAGCAGAAGCAACTGTACTGTGCTTCAGGAGTCATGGCCAAGGCATCTGTCAAGTCCACAGCGGATGCTGGGTTAGACTTTTGCTCTGTTTCACAGCTGTGCACGGAGTCTGAAATGCTGCCACTGGAAATACTAACATATCTGCAGGGATGTTTGTCCCTTCTATGAGAATAAATACTCCTTAAAACCATGGTGTTCAGTCCATTTTCGGGTGAGATCTTCATACTGAACAACCCAACCTATGCACACATATTTTGAAAAAGCTTTAAAAAATCTTCAGTGATGTCAGCAGGTTTTGAATTTCTTAAACATTTTTTTATCTTTTCTAGAAGGCCACAGAATACCTCAATGTGTAGAAATAACAGAATGTCTCAATGCAGCGTAGGAGCAGAACTGAGGCTATCTGGCGAAGACAGACCCAGAAATGATGTCAAGTTCAAGATGCAACAGAGAAATGTTACATCTATTTCATGCACTCACTGACTTTTAACAGCTCAGAAGAAACAAGAAACAATTTCTTTAAGGAACCTATTTAATGATCAACCTACATGGTGACATTTTATCCCTAAGGACAACAAAAAAGGAAAGCAGTACATGACAGAATGATGACTGAGAGAAGGCATCAAGCCTTACAAACAAGGAAACTGATACACCAATTAAAAGTATACTTGGGTGACTAAAGGTGAAAAAAAAAAAAAAAAAAAAAGAGAGTGAGTGAGCTCCTTTTCTGAACCTTACAGAGAAAGGCAGCTGCATATAACCTTTTTTTTTTTTTTTTTTGGTGACTGTTATGTCTTAGTGTTGTAAACTGTTCCACTCTCCCCCAAAGGACATGTGCCAGTCATTCTAAGAGTGAGTGTTATCTGCCACTATGTCACATAATTGTGACATCTTACAAGATTCACAAAATAAATATAAAATTCTAATTTTTTATTCTGGCCACATTTCAAGTAAATGGCCAACGGTACATGATCTGTGATATTTATGAACTGTTAGAACTGTGACATTGTTATTGGCAATCTATCTTTTAAATTTGGCAGAAGTTGTATGTGAACTGTTACTGCAGGATATATGGGGAAGGAGAAGGGGAAGGGGAAGGAGATGGGGAAGGGGAAGGGGAAGGGAAAGGAAAGGGAAAGGGAAAGGAGCCAACAGTTATAAACTCAATAAATAATAAATGGGACATGTGGGGTAGGTACTTTGTTTTACACATGATATATGACATAAATACATTTCACACTTTGTCTTGTCTTGTATTTGTGATGCTACTTTGTTCTGCAATCCCAGGTCACCTGCCATCTACTGTATTATAGTTCCCTCTACTGGCTGAGTTACTGAAGCTGTTCCTTAAGAATTTGCTAAGTAAACTTTTACTTTACTTACTCACTATGTTTAATGATTTGAAGTTCTTACACTGAAAAATGAAAGCCTTCTCTTGGTGACATATTGAACCAGAAGACCAACTGACATAGACACAGCAACAGATTTCCCTGGTAAATTGTCTTGGAACAAAAGACCAACTGACATAGACACAGCAACAGATTCCCCTGGTAAATTGTCTTGGAAGAGATTGTTCAGTTTGTGAATAATGCAGTGTTCAATACAAAAAGTACTGAAAAGAGAATTTATTTATTCCACAACAGAAGCTTAGGAAGATTCCGTAGTCTGAAAGCCTCAGGGAAATGTGAGGACTTGAAACAGAAGTAGTATTTTAATGTCAGTTAGTGGGCATGGTGGTGTCGGGTTGATGGTTGAACTTGATGATCTTAAAGGTCTTTTCCAACCTTAATGATTCTATGATATATAGGTTGCATATGCACAGATCATTGCTTAGTCAACAAGTTAGAAAGTTATATTACTTTTAGTCATTGCACAAGAAATTTCTGAGGTGAAGGAGGATTCAAAATCTGACTTCCTTAAAGAATTCTGCAAGTTAATTAGGACTTGTCAAGACCTTTGCTGCATTCTAATAAGAAGAATAATTTCTTGGCCATGGTACTTTGCAGCTGATGTTTAAAGTTTCAGATCCCCTGCTACCACTAATCTCTTTCATCTTCAGTAGCAAGACACTTTCAGAACATATTGTGACAATTGTTTTTCTGGAACTCAAAGAGAGAGCCGGATGCCACTCACAAGCTTTGCAGGATTTACCACTTTCTGAATCACAGTTGATTACGCCTGAAGATGGTGGATGAGTTACTAAAATTCTTAGAATTTCACCTGTTACCTGAATGTTCACAGCACAGAAATAGAGAAACATGCTTATAATTTTCAAATGCATATGGGGACCACTGCCACACCAGTAAAAAAAATCCATTTACTAAACTGTGACAAAGGAAATATCCTACTTTGAATATTAACTACAGGAAAATTCTGAAATGCCAAGCAATCATAAGTCCTTTCTAATTTCATTCTGATACAAACTTCTCATACAGCACTGAAATTCACAATGAAGTCTAAACTAGGCTCAACTTCTATTTCATATATTTCATATACATTTGGGAGCTTGAATATAATTGCTAAATTTCAGGGCTTTATGTACTTTCATGTCCAAATCCTACATAGGAGGACATTCACAGAGTTTGAATGTCAAGTATCTACGTGGAGGAGAGGAGGTGAGAAGGAACTGCATAAAAATTACAGATCAGCTAGGAAAAAGTTGCACAGCATCAATGAGTCTGTGTATTTCTTACCGTCTTGGGTAAGATACCTAAGGATATACCGTAAGGATAGATCACTAGAGTTGCACATACTCAGATTTTGCTCCAGACTGAATTTGCTTTTAAAAGACACCTAATCTTTAAAGTTTTAGCAAGGATAAAGTATTAAATGTTTTTTATAGGGTTAAATTACATGCTGCAACAGATTCCCAAATCCGTTTGAGTTGTGTGTTCAAGCAATGCCAATGTAACAACTATGTTGGTACCTGCAACTGAGTCATTCTCTCCTGACTAGTTATGTCATGGGTGAGAGTCAGCACCTTCATAATATTTAATGAAGTTCTTATATAGGGCTTTGCATCTTTAAGATGTTAAATTCAATCCTTGTTGATAGCATGGTGGCTGTATGCCTTACACACGACCAGTTATTTTTTACAAGATAACCCTCTTAAGACTTTATCCTTGAAAACCATCTAAGAATATTCTTCATGTACCTGCATGTGGTTTCACTAATGTCAATAGGACACCTCACGGATTTAAGCTAAATCTCCATTCAACTGCTTCTGCTATATCAGGGTCTTAACTCTTTTTTAAAGAATTGATGTATTTTGGTGGTGTCAATTCAGTAAAATTGCACAAGACTAAATTATACTTAAAAGCAACCAGGCAGGATCATGTATTATCTGTTTTTTAAATAGGTGCAAAGACAAACAGACTATTCGGTGTCATCAGGTACATTAAAATAAGGCTGACTGGCCTATGTTATGAGTATGCAGTCCTTCACAAGCTGAGGTGACAGAACACAGAGGTAGTTGGAGTATTTGAAAAATATTATGCATTAGAGGTAAGAAAGGATGAAGCAAAACAAAAATACGAGGTTTGAAGGATAAGAACCAGACCAGGGCCCAGTTTAGCAAACCCACCTATAAAAGCATTCATTCTGCATACAAGCCATATACTATCGAGATGATGACACCAAATGATCCAGTTGATCTGTAAAGAAGATGAATAGCCTAGAAGAATGGAATGACCTACATGTTAGTTAAACATTTTGTTTTCATCTGGAAAATTGAGGTGATTGAGATTTTCTACAAATTAAAAAAAAAAATAAAGGTATGGAATAACCTTGCCTGCCCCTCTTAAACTCATTTGTATTTCAGAAAGTCCCTGAAACAGGTTTAAATGTAACAGAACATTTTTGTCAATTAGGAGGTCAGTGTACCTCCACACACAATAGCATTCTGCACCCTTGGATTCCTGCTCCTTGTCAAATTTAAATGTAAAAAATTGCAAGATTTTAGCTAAACAAGCAGAAAAAGTGAAAGACAGGCAGCCAGATGACAGCATCAAGCAAGTGCCTTTGCTGTGAAGCTGCTGACCTGGGCCTCCAATAACATGAGAGTGGTAAAAACAAAAAGGTGCTATATGCTTTGTAGTATTAAGGATAATGGTAGGAAGTTCATGATACCAAAGCATGCAGAATGATACCAAAGCATGCAGAATGAAGGGCAGAAAAGGTTTTACAGTTGTATTGACAAAATAAGAGAAGTCTGATTTTGGTTGATCTTAACATTAGTCTGGCACTATATGAATGAAACAACCCAATGCTAATCTTATTTGCTGAATTACTTTGTTCAGATATGCCTGTCCTTCCAGGTGGATTTAAATTCACACAGTCCTCTAAGGAAACACTTGTTTTAACATTAAAACAAAAATGCCTTATGCCTAATTCATCTTGATGCTTAGGTTTCTCAAATAAAACTATTGCCTAAAGCTAATGTTTGCTTTACGTGATAATGGAAAAAAAAGGACCAGAGAAATAGCAGAGGCACATGTAAGCTGAACTTTCATATATATGGGTTCAGATATGTTCGTCTAAGCATTTAAGTAGTGGAACATTTGAAAAAGTTTGAAATTGAATGGCTGCACCAAACACCCAACTTCACTGCAGCCAGTCCTGACCTGCAGTGGAGAGTCCCAAAACATTTGGCATCTCGTACATGCATTGCCTTTGATGCCAATGGCTGTGGGAGAAGGGATTACAGCTGCTTTGAAAATCCTCTCTTTCCTGGCAAATCTATGTTGAATATAACCACAAAGGGTAAAAATAATTAAATGGAAATCTTAGCATTGTATGAAACATGAATATTTTTGAGATCCATTCAAAACAGGTGGAGATATATAGCTTTCTGCAGTATCAGCATGACTTTCCACCTCCTGAATTAAACATAATACTTCACAGTCCTCAAAAAGCTATTCTTTTTTTCAGTAAGCATTTCTAGAGAACCATTATAATGCATGATATACTGGGTTTCAATTAGATAGAGATGTGCTAATAAAGTACTGTATTATCATTTCATAGAACAACCAGGTTTTGCTAATTTGTTTCACACCAAACTTCCTAGCTTTAATTAGCAAGAGGAAAATATCCATTCAGTCTGATTAAAGATCCCCAGGTACACTCATGTCCGTCTGAGGAGGTTCTTGTGAAGATTATGATAATGAGTAATTACCTTAGGCTAAAAGCTGTTGTTATTCCATTGTCTGGAATGAAGACCTTGAAGTGATTCCTCTCAGGAAAGAGAAAAGGATGAAATATTAAATTATATTCAAATTCTGTTTGTAGAGTAAAATTTACCTCTGCATTTTGTCTCTACTCATTTACTTTTTTAAAAAACTCTCTTCCATGACATACGCTCATACTCCACATACGGTGAACGGCAGAACCTCTCTCCTGCTTAAAACTGAGAGTTATGGTCTCCCTGGAAGTATTCACGCACTCTGCAGTGGTTTTTGGGGTTTTTTTTTCTTTCTTTTTTTCTTCTCTTTCTTTTACAGGGTGCACCTCTTTGATAGGTACTTCCATTTTTGACCTAGATCTAAAAGGAAAGAAATTACAACTGCACCCTTAACTGCTTAAGAAACATGAATACATTTCTCAGGTGTTAATTTTAGTGGCACTAAGCTCTCATGCCAAGTCAGATGCTTGATTTAAGGTTTCGCACAACTGAGAATTACAGTCATAAAAAGGCACTTTCAGCTGACCTCATTTTTTTTTCTCAGAGACATTTAATCCCTCATTACTAAGAATGAGAAGATGAAAGAAGCCCTCACAGAAGTGAGGCTACACCGGAGGCAGGCTCGCCATCTAACACATCCCATGGAGGAAAGGACAGCCTTGGCACACAGGTTGCCTACACACAGGCTGAAAGACAGATGCACACCATGGTCAGCCCCAGTGTCTTGCCTATCCGGACTGGAGATCAGCAGTTCCCTTCTAGGTTATGCTCTTGGGCCTCCTTCCCACAAAATATACCAGCTGAGGGAGGGATATATGCTTGCCTGGGCCTTACCCTGTGTGCTGGTTTTGGCTGGGACAGAGTTAATTTTCTTCATAGAAGCTAGTATGGGGCTGTGTTTTGGATTTGTGCTGAAGTCAGTGCTGATAACACAGGGATGTTTTCATTAGTGCTGAGCAGTGCTCACACACAGCCAAGGCCTTTTCTGCTTCTCACCCCCAGCGAGCAGGCTGGGGCTGCACAAGCAGCTGGGAGGGGACACAGCTGGGACAGCCGATCCCAACTGACCAAAGGGATATTCCATACCATATGACATCATGCTCGGCATATAAAGCTGCAGGAAGAAGGGTGTACATTTGGAGTGATGGAGTTCTGTCTCCCCAAGTAACTATTACGCATGATGGAGCCCTGCTTCCCTGGAGATGGCTGAACCCCTGCCTGCTGATGGGGAGCGGTGAATGAATTTCTTGTTTTGCTTTGCTTATGTGCGCAGCTTTTGCTTTCCCTATTAAACTGTCTTTATCTCAACCCATGAGTTTTCTCACTTTTACTCTTCCATTTCTCTCCCCCGTCCCACTGTCGAGGAGCGAGAGGCTGCGTGGTTCTTAGTTGCCGGCTGGGGTTAAACCATCCCACCCTGTGTAGTATTTTGACAAGATTACATTTAGGAATGCCAAAATTGTCACCGGTCCACTGGTCCAGGCAAAATCTAAGTGCCACTCAGAATACTATTTTTGTTTTTAAAGGGGAACAATCTCCTTTATCTTCTTGGCAGTGGTGGCTAAGAGGCCGGAATGAGTGTGAGACTGTGTGTGTGTCTGTGTTTGTGTGTAGAGAGGAAGAACAGACAAAAGGTATTATCCAAAGTGCCCTTCTCACAGACATTCACTCTGGTGGGACAAAGAGTTCTTGCACGCCTTGTTTGGATTAACCTCGTAACTGTTCCATAATTTCTTATTACCATAAAAAAATGGATCAGAATTCATCCTTAAGGAAAATATCTAACAAGTGCTCGAAGTGAAAACAAGATCTGTGGACAGCATTGCTCTATTCATTTTTAATGATTTTTGCATATCACGCCAATTGAAATCATGCTTGGATGCAGAGGATGTGTTAGGTAGGACAGCAGTGTGCAGAGCTGGATGAGAGGAAGTGCGGAGAGAGTTCATTCTTTAAACTACTCACTTCTAGGCACTTCAACTCTTTGAAACTGTAAAATACATCTAAAGTGGTTAAGGAGTCATTAAAGACATATAGCCTCCATTGCAGTGTGCAAGCACTATACACATTAGCATCTTTTTTAAGCAATCTGTTATCCATGAGACAGATGAAAACATGCTTCATATGGACAGGTCCACCTCTCTTTGCATTGGTTCTGCGTTTACTTTTGCTTTAAAGGGCAAGTTTGTATTTCAATGTTATTAGGTCACTATCAATGTCACCTAGCTTTGGATCAGGATAAAAAAAGTTCACTACTGAAAATGTTGTTTCTCCAAATAAAAATACTCCCCTGTAGAGGTATCCTGCTGTGTCTAGTTTTCTTGAGAGCAGGAAAAGGTGCTCTATGCACAAAGGCACTTTCTAGGCAACTAAGCTCTTGTTCATGGTGCCGAGTGGTTCGAGCACAAAATAAGTGCCCACAACAACCTCGCTGCAGGGTTCAGGACGGCTGTGAGACTCAATACCAAAATCTTTCTATGGAAGGACATTTTTAATGAGTTATTATTACTACAGGTTTTTAATTTTCCTGAGGTGGAATGCTGGTGTATCAGCTTCAATGAAGCTGACATCTGTGGTTATTCTGATTCATTTGGAGAGGACTCATGTCTGTGTTTGCCAAAATCCACAGCTGTTTCACCCAAAGTAAAACCCCCTGTGGAAGACTGTCATTTGCAGGTCCAGTTATTCAGTCAAGTGGAGATAGGCCTTTTCAAAGTCTTTCAGGCAGATCCCTATAAACACAGAAAACCAAAAAGCTATACTGTCACTGACACAGTCAAAGCTAACTTACTGCACAACAAATGTATCCACAGAATTGTGCTTTCTACCCCAAAATACCTTGTGCTGATTGGTTTTCTTATGATGTAAAGAATTCCCGTTGTGCGTGGCTATCTCTTATCAATCAGATGTTCTTTCCAGATAAAAATAATCCAGTGAAAGTTCTGGACACTTAGATAAAAAACATTTATTTAAAAGAAACAAAGTTTTCCTACCTAAGGTGGTGAAGAAGAGGGAAAAGATCTGAGTAAAGACATTATATCAAAGGCATTATATCCAAAAAACTATGCAAGAAGCCCCACTTGGTTCTCTGAAGTGACCTTCACTGCCTGCTGGTACCTAACTGGAACAAAACAGCATCTCACCTGGGAAAAAAATTGGTGATTGCCATGGCAATAAACTCCTTGCAATCAAGCTGCGAGGAACTACAAGATATCCAGCAACTTCCTGGCTTCCAGGAAAGGTGCCTGTCCAGCAGGAGGAGACATTTGTAGCTGCTGAATTTTAAGGTTCTTCCAAGGAACTTTATCTCTAAAGGTCTTATCCTTTTTGAGTTAAAGTGGTTGCCTGGACAGAGAATGTGGTGGTAGTTTCAGGAAGTCAGTTCCCTTCAACTCACTGGAGATAATTAGAAATCTATTGAGATAAACTGGGTACCTGCCATGGAAGACGGAATGGGAACCTCATTAAAAAGCTTCCTGTCAAATAAGCAGTCTCATTATAGCTATTCAATAAAGACAATATGAAAAACAAAAACAATGCCTCAGGTAATTACCCAGGGCCTTCTCATAATGTCCTTGCACCTGTGATTTTGTAACGTTTCGGATTAGGGATTTTTACTGTACAGACTACGCACATATACAGAAAAAACAAAAAAAAACCAGTAGCCCAGTTTGGGCTATTGTTCTATGGTATCATTACCTTGATTTAAATGTAGCTTTAGCAGAGGGGTTTTTGTTTGTTTTGGTTTTTGTCTTTTTTTTTTTTTTTTTGTTAGAATTTGGGCTTTTTTCACTTTTTTACAGGAATACTGAACTCTTCCTTAGGTCTTAGCAATTTTCTGAAAAGGGCCGGTATGCAAAGTTGCTCCAGAGGCAAGAGAAGACATGGAGAAGAGCAGAAAGCCTTAGCTACCTCAAATAGACCATTAGTGGTTATTAGATGGCATGTTAAGCAAGTTCATGTCCTCCATAAACTTCATGGGTCAGGTAGCAAATTGCCTTTGAGTGCAGACTGGGCTATGCAGGTCACTTTGAACAAAAAATTTCTGTGATTCAGTAGTCTCAGCTGGCTTCTCAAATGGCCAACTTATTACCTTGTATAAGGAAAGGAAAACATGTAGACATGACAGAGAAATTTTTAGGGAATTTCATTCAATACAAACACAGTGAAAAGCAAAAAGAGATAAATGATTAATGTAATAAGTACTCTGAAAGCACAGTGTCAAACATAATTATTTTTTCACCAACAGGTTTTTTTAACCATCCTAAAAATAACATTGTTCTTTACTCTTTTGCACTAATAAAGATCAAATGACACGCAATCTTTGTGAATGAATTACCAGAAGGTACTGCAGTAGTCATGAAGCAATGTGTTCTGCAGGAAACTAGTAGTTCTAAGGATGTCCAGATACAGCAGACCAATTGGGTATGCAAAAAAACTTAATTAAAATTAGCAATAATTCCTTAGGCCATTTCCTCTTAAGTAAATATTCTGCATCTTTCAAATTCCTACATGATCTACCCTGGCAGTTTTGGAAGGTTTGTTCTTTTTAACAGATTGCAGTCTAACCCCAAAATAAACATCTAATAAAAGATCATTTTTAATAGAACAGATCATTTCATCTTCTCATGGAGCCTATTAAAAACACATTCAGTTTGAAAACAAATAAAAGTGACATTATTGAAGGCTTCTCTTTAGGAATTAAGATTTTCCATTAATTTTTCTTTCAAAAAAGCTCTGTAGTTATTCCATTGGCTTTAATGAAGGTATCGTTGGTACAAACCTGAATTTTTTTCCAATTGTTCATAAGTTTTATTCCCTTTACTACTTGTTTTTTTCTGCACAATAATTATGGTAGTATTGGATCTGGATTTTTCTTAAAGATGGTAGGCACCAGCCTGTGTAACTTATTTTACTATTTGGATAAAAAAAGCCTGAGACATGCAAAGTGTCTGCTGGCATCAATATTCTGTCATGTCTCATCTAGAAAAGGGCAAGACACTTCTATTCATTTTAACTTTGGAGGAACTGTTCATCTCATATCTCTCTAGCTACGTCTGACCAGGGTAATCACGGGTAAGGGAGCACTTTTGCAACTGAAACACTTTAACTTAAGGGACACATAAAGAGGAGAACTATAAAAAGCGTTAAATTCCACAATTCCATGCTCCAGAAATTTATAGAAAACAGTGGCTGTAAACACAATTTTCATAAAAATAGTGTTGGATCAAATGTTGTTTGTAGACATTGCTTTTAGGTTTTCTGATGTGGGTTATTTAAGAATTACTGAGAAAAGGAAGAGACAGTTGCCACACGTAATTGCACCTCTGAATAGGGCTTTCTCAGAGACAGCTGAAAGGAGAATTCAAGCTGTTAAAAGCTCTCTAGAAATGTCATAGATGCACAAAAAAAGAAAAAAGGCGAAGCATTCTCTGAGGGTTACCATGTCTCTCTGTGGGGAAAAAGCATCTAAAATTGCGTGAGTACATCTGGAGATGACACAGAAACTGCAACCTCACTTCATGGTAGCGCTGAGGGCAGACCACAGAGTGGGTCTGTTTATTTTCTGAAAGAATCCTGCCCTATCCAGCACATCATTGAGTGCCCATATCTGCTGCTCCTGATTGTCTTCTCCCCTGATAATATCACCACTTCTGTGACCCCATTTCCCTTAAATGCAGCTTCATGTTATTTTTGATGAAGAGAAAGATTCACTTTTCTAATTAGTGTACACCTTGGCAATACTTGGGAGTTGAGGATGACAAAAAGGACCAGGAAACCTTGAAAACATGATAAAATGTCATGCCCCATTACTGGAAATATGTGAAATTACAAATAAAAGACTTCACTGCACTTTGTTTTTCAAGTAGGCTATAACTTTGCAGAAATGCAAGAACAAAAATTATGTCAACACATCAGACAATAAGACATTTTAATATCTCAAAATCATCAACCATTTTGTTCAACATTTTTCTAAGGGCAGCAACTCAAAATGGTAAATTACTTGGTATAGCTATTCTTAGAGCTTATTTAAGTTCTCTTAAATTAACAGAAAGTAAATAGTGTCCTCACCCAAAACAGTGTCTTCCTTTCCACAAGAGTGTATTTCTGTTCTTGCCTTCCTGACCATTTCTTTAGGAGCTTGCTTACTTGTGACATTTCTATCACTACAATTAACTAAGCTCTGGGTTGAGTTCTCATTTTTAAAACAAATTTTAATTCTTCTCCCATTTCATTGACAGCCCTATTTTTAAAAATAAGGTGACAGGAAGATTTCCTTGTGATTCATCATAAAAAGAAGTTAATTACATTATGGATACTATTCCTCACACTCAATTATTGTTATTTAATGGGCCAAGGCCTGCATTTTTACAAAGATTAAGTCAATAGTAATTTTTCTTCTGGTGTACTCTAGAAATCATGTGTTCTAAGTCACTTAAGGCATGACAGAATTGCTCTTTTACCTTGGGACTGCTCTGACAGAGAGAACTGAAACTGTTCATGATTCAACTCAATTACCTCTTTTCTTATCTTGCAACACAGCACCCTTGATATTCTTCCTCTGATTAGTGTGCAACTGGCATACTAGGGAGCACGTATCCTTCTGATTTGGGATTTTTGTACACTTAGGCACAGCTACATAGGCATCTGCACTAAGAAATTTTATTTCTTTACAACAAAGAGCCTCTTAGCTTAGTACTGCTCTTTTACAATTTAATTTGTTCCTGCTTTGTAGTCAAAGGTTATGTCACACACGTAGGTTGCTCACTACAGGCATTGCAGAAATGCTCATTTCATCATGGTCTTCCAGTGCACCCATTTTAGCTCACCTGCTTTGTTTCAAGTATGAGTACTACACTAATGGAAAGCCAAGAAAAGAAGTACCGTCGTATCACAAGGACTGGGAGAACTGTTTGACATACAGTTATTTCAGATAATGCCCTAATCACACCTATAAGTTGCTTTACCTCTCAAGTAGATCAGCTTAATTTTGCATGTTATCATTTTTTTCAGTATTTACCTAGAATCTCATTGCTTTTACTAAACTTCATTCAACTTCAAACTTTCCTTCTGCCCATGCAGTTTATATTTATTTTTCACTTTCCTGGTGACAGGATTATCTTTCTTACAAGTATAGTAGACATCTTTCTCTGACCTGGAAGAGCCACAGTTGCTGTCAAAATCCGTCTCCTCATTCAAATAAGCCCCACCACCTTGCCAGTTTCCTCTGTCAGGAGCTCTGTTCCGCTTCAGCTAAGGCTCAGAGCAGAAAGTAGAATACTATTTTTCTTGCAGTTACTGAGGTCAGTAACGGGGTCATCAGTAATTAACACCTAGAACATTCCTGACCATTTCTGTTTTTATTAAAACTGGGAAATCTGACATCCTTCTCCTTCAGGGTGGGTTACATATTCTTAAATACTAAAAATCAGGAGACTAACACCCACTACTTCTAAACTAGGTGGAAATCATCAACTTTAGCTTTTAGAATGAGAGCTGATGCTTACTGCCTTTCACCCGTCCAGTGTCCTGAAAAGAAAACGACAGGGTAGCACATCTTTCATTTCTGCCTGATGGATAAATCATTATTGTTCTGCTCTGAACTTCATGACATGCAATGATAAACTAAATTTACAGATTTAATTAGCTAGTAATATCTACTTCATCTATTTTTTGAACATGATTGAAAAATAAAACAGAATAATACTAAAATGTAGTTATATTTCTGAAACTCAAATCACTTGCTGATTTCACATTAGACATCTCACATTTTTGGCACTTCTTAACATTAGGCCAGAATAATTAATCTCATTGTATTGACAAACCTACACAACTGTCCTGGTTTCAGCCAGGATGGAG
>NW_010528342.1:17252-46156 GCF_000687285.1 Phaethon lepturus | reverse complement strand
TGCTGCACAGGCTCGGCGTTGGGGCTCAGAGCCCCACTCCCACTGTGTTCTACCTCCTCCCCAGTGAAACCGTACTCCTCCTCAGCTCCTCGCTATCTCCTGCCTACGCACCCGCTGTATTCACATGTACTTTGCCACTTCGCAAAGTGCTCTGGGGATTACTTCGGTACTGCACCAACCCAAAGTTGCTCCGCTTCACAGCGCCGCAATCCTGCCTTTATAAAACTCATCCTCGCACAGCAGAGAACTGCCAGAGATTAACTTCAAAATTTTCCCTTTAAAGTGCACTGTGTCAAAACTGCACAGTATATCACAACCAGTACTTCTTCAATGAAAAAGCCATCCTTCCTTCAAGAGGTTTGCCCAGTGAAGCACCCGAGGGTCGGGCAGGGGGGAAGCCAAGGCTGGACATGCAGCCTCTTCTCCCACCTTTGTGCCCGGTGGCGACAGCACTGCCCAGGTGTGGCCGTGTAACCCACGTTTCCCTTTCCGCAGTCCTCCAAACGTGCATTTCCCAGGGATAAGTGACTACAGGTTTAAGGCAGTAACAGTATTATAGCCTAATGATGTACCTGTATAGCAAGGCAAAGTTTGGAGGAAGAAACAATACTTTTCCAAGTCAACTGACAAAGCTGGAGAAGAGAGACGAGCATCTGAGCACCTGAGGCCTTTTTCAGATTTTAGGAAGTTAAAGGCTGCACCAGGGGAATTTGAGAGTTAAGGCACATTGTTTAGCTCCAGTCAGTAATATCAGTGTAATCTCAGGTAATTTTTTCCCCTTCATTGCATTTACTAGACCTTTTGTTTTCTTGATTGTTTCCCAAGTTGCAAGTGGCAAGCTGAGCATCTGAAACCCTGACAAACCCCAGGCAAGAAAAAGCAGCCAGAAGCCTGGGTGGCTTCAGGGCACATATGTGCTTCCACACCTTGGCATCCCTGAGTACTTAACTTATTCTGCTTAAATAAAAGTTTAGGGAGCAAAAACATTGCTCTGCTTACGTTTCCAGATGCTTCTTGCTGTCCCCCCCAAAAAGCATTTTTTCAATTTATGGCACATAAAGAGCTTCTGTTTGGTTGCTTCCCGCCCCCCCCCACCGGTTTAAAATCTTGATAACCTCTAACCTAGCTGTCAAATCTAGTATGCTTTAGCGAGAAAACCCACTGACGTCAACAGAACTACTCACATGAATAGTTACAGCTTGATTTGGCCTTAAGGCTTTAGATGTATTTAAACCATTTAGATCAATTCTAGGCCTCAGATTGCTTTTGAAGTTTCAACCATTTAAAACAAGAAGCAGCCCGGAGGAGGCCACCGAGGGAGCATGGGGGAAGACAGCAGAGCCGCCACCAGTTTATTCACCGTGGAATGCGGTCCGCGGCAGCCCGATGCACTGCACACACCCCAAAAAGCCCTTCTCCCAAGGCAAAAAGTCAGCCAAACCAAACCCTACCCCACGTCTTCAGTCCACAGTTGCTCTGCAAACACCCCTAACCATTTACTCCAAAGCAAAGAGAAAGCGTTCAGCGACCGAGCACGACTCGGGACGCTCTCGGAAGTGCCAGCTCTGTGCAGGCTGCCGGGAGAAACCCCGCGGCAGCGAGAAGTCGTGCTAGCCGGACTGCAAGGCAGGGAGGTCCTCGCTGCTGCGGATGCAGTAACGTCCCCCTGTGACGACGGCTTCTATAGAAACCAACCATCTTCCCCCAAGGAAACCCAGGAGATTTAAAATAATAATAGTAAATAATACATAATAACAGTAAAAAATAAAAAAATAAGGCACCCCTGCCCCTGATGACGGGTGACCTGATCTTCAGAGGAAAGATGGCGTAATATAGCCAGCATGTCAATCACAGTCTTGCACAAATTGGGTGTTCAATTTCAGCAGCCCCACCGGCATCAATATACTCAAGCAATCGATCAAACCCAGGCCAAACTGTTAGATGACGTTCAGCTCCTAACTTGCACTATATAAAAGGGAACATTTGCACCTTGGGCTTTAACAGTGGAGAGTAGGAACACCAATCTGTTTCGAAGAGCAGGTTTTGTTATCCTCACTTCCTTCATCTGTATTGAGCTGTCACTGACATTTGTTCTTGCCTGTCACTCACAATCCTCAGGACAACTACTGTAATCTTTTAAACAATGAGCTCACTGCCAACGGGTTTTATGCAATATTACACAGAGAACCTGTCAGACTACTCATCCTTGCAAGTCCCCTGCAAAAAGGGTCCAGGACCCCAAAAGAAGAGAGTATGTTGTTGGTAAAAAGGCTGTTTTCTTCCTCCATCCATCTCTCTTTGCATCTGCATCCAGCTACCGCACCTGTAGCACGCAGAGTTTCACTAGTGACTACGCAACTTGGCTGTCACCTGGTACCTCAAGACGAAAAGGTAAAGCAGAATGGAAGGGTTACTGCTATGTACATGGCATACGCCCATTTGCGAGGAATATATGTGGGTTTTTTTAAAAGTAAACAAAAACCCCACAGCACAACCCTAAATCACTCTGCAGTCAGCACAAATACCGTATCTGGGAACGTGCAGACTGCGTCCCTACCATTCACCTCAACAAGCCTCACTCCTGCGGTGCTCCTCTGTACGCCCCAAGCTATGTCCACTGTTATCTCTAGCTCTCTGTCTCAGCCCAGCCCTCGTATGCTGGCACCCTATGTCCTATCCATCCCCTACACATCCTCCCACACACGCTCCCTCCCATGTCTCTAACCTGTCCCTGGCTCGCTGACCAGACATGAGGCAGTACATGCCAGGACAGGTTTAGAGCCAAATGCACAACAATCCCCTGGCTCCTAAACACGCTTTTGGCCAGCTCTGCCTGGCTGGCAGGGAAGCCCCAGCAGAAGTAAGGGCTGAGCCTTCCCTGCAGGGTCGCTACCTGCTGCCAAGTCCTGCAGAGCCTTCAGGAAGGTCTTGCTGCTAAATCGCTTGACCATGTCTTCTGGACAGAAAAGCAATCAGGGGACTTATACAATGAGAGACAATCTGACTCTGAAAGCCTTTTTTTTGTTAGGCACCCTCCTTGAAATTACAGGGAGATTGTAAATGATCCCCAAACCAAACAAAGCCCAGAAATTCTCAGCTAATTGCATGTTAATGTATTGACAAACACTTAGTAATAAAAGCGCAACTCTAGCATCCAGACTGCCCAACGTAGGCCCTGAAGTGATGCTAGGCAATGGCTCTAGGATGATAATGTGTACATCCTTGTGTCAGTATAGGTCAGGTGACGGAGAGGATTACTGTGACTACCTCAAAGAAAGTACAACAGCATTGCTTCGGTGTAATCTATGCCTGGACCTATCACCACAGAAGCTGGGCCATGAAGCTCTATTTTAATACGGTCTCACTGAAAGGCATTCTTCTATCCACTTCCTCTTGTTTATTATTCTTTCAAATATCTGATAAGATACTTTTCAACTGTGGCTATTCACTTTCTGTTTGCGTAGGTCTTGGGTTCATCACAAGCTACAAGGTCAGCATTAATCTAAATAATGGTTGGCTGTGGGCAATTTTGTCAAGTGGAAAACAGTCTAAAGGCTAGATTGTTATCATCAATAGGGCAATGAGCAGGAGAGAGAAACAAGCCCTACGTACACATGTACGGATGAAGCAGAGCTACTCAGATGCCAGGTCATGGGTGTAGCACATGCACTAGAAGCCACAGCTCCTGCCCAGGGATCGTTAAGAAGGAAAAGTCGGGAGAGGAGAAGGAAGAAGCCTCCCCTCTGCCCCAACACATCAGTGTGGCCAGCTGGCTGGGCACCTCTGAGGAGGATGGAGGAGCCACCCAGAAGCTGCAGGAAGCTACTTGCTTTCTACCTGCAGAGCATATTTAAGGCAATGAAATAGCTTGCAAAGCGTGCCCTTTCCAGCTGTGCCCCATGCTGTCACCCAGCCCACAGAAAGATCTTTTATGGGCAATATACTGACAAAGTGCCCTGAAGAAAGAAAATTCAAAACAAAAGCAAAACTGAGTAAAACAAGAAAAATAATAAGTCTCCATGAAACCTTTAAAAGTAATTTCTTTGAGGACTGATGATTGATAGCATGCATAAAGGAGTAAAGCTCCATTGATTTGTAATATCAAATTATTATAACTGTATTTACAGTTTGTCATCTGTAGAGCCAAAACCTTCCAAAATATACTCCCTAGACCTGGAGAGCATGCAGTTTATCTCTTGTCCTTAGCATTGCCTTCTTCAAGACACACCCCTTCCTGCAATCTCACCAGCAGTGACTCACACCAATCTAATGAAAAAATTAAAATCCCAACAGTAAAAAAAAAAAAAACCCAAACCAAAAAAAGACTATTATTAATCAAGCCTTGCTTATGCAAGCAATTTCATAACCCTGCTTTACACAAATCTGTTTTCTGTAGGTCCATGACATACACTGTGTTTCTCAGGTTGGGACTAAGCACGATGAAGACTATAGCACTAATACCCATCTGTTACCATTAATGGAAGAAACTGCAAGCAGTATTTGTTCTCCAGGTTCTGTCTGACCCCCAGATTGGCAGATCAACCTTTCTGGAGTTTTCAGCTCTTTGCAAATGGAAGGTAGATACAAGCACTGGCAGTACAGGCAGCCCAGCCAAAGTGTGTTAACCCTGACTCAGGAAAACTGCAGCTCAAAAGGATAAATCTCTATAGCAATGTAATTGTTGGTCTCTCTAAGAAGAATGGTAGCTAGCCTTTTTCTGTGATTGTTATTTTGCAATGAGAGCCAGAAATCAACTAAATAATTGCTTTGCTCGGCTCAATGTTCATAGTTTGCAGGAGCTGCTAACTTAGGAGAGATCTGATCTGGAGACCTTCAAGGGAAATATTCCCAATTCTCTCATTAAACACCTCTGAGATATCCTGTTCTCTATATTACTTTTATAAACACCTGAAGTAAAAATATGTACATTATGAGTTAACTATTCACTCTGATTGTGCAGTAACCTTGGGCTGACAATCCATATTGTGTTTTTTTAAATCTCATTTCGTTCGGCAATTGTTTGACTCACAATGGTCTGATGGCCCAGCTGCAGCCAAGAAGCACACCACAAAGCCGAGGAAAAGTGCAGGCACCCAAAACTGATTCTCTGGCCATCATCATGCCACCGCCCAGCTAGCAAGGCCAGTTATCTAGTCCCTCTCAGTCAGACCAGCTGCCAACAGCTCCAAAAGCTCAAAAGATCTGCTGGGGATGGCAGGGCTGAGGGGGAGTCATCGTGACTTCAGCCATCATGAGGGGTAGCAGTATAGCAGCTGCTGACTTAAAGCTTTACAACCATGGAAGGTTTTTATATATTGAGCTAAGTCTCCAAAGCAGCCAAGGATGAGGACTCACCTCTTGCAACATTGAAAATGTTGTATTTGGGGCAATTATGTTGAAATGGTGAACTTTGAAGGGAAAAAGGTGAGGTGCTAATTCAGTCTGTATTACAAGTAGTTTGCTACTCTTCACTTCTGCAGCTATACACATCTTCACATATTTCAAGCATACTCACTAACGCAAATTTCCTACAAGGATATTTGATCCTGTTCATCAAGAACAAGGTCAATGAGGGAAGCAAGATTAGATATTTGAAAAGACATGTTCCCTTCTGTTGCCATAACAAAGAAAGGTACTTTAAATCAACACTGGTAAGCTGAATTCAGATTTAAGCAGCCCTCCCTGCAGAAGAATCACTCCCCACAAAGCTTCCTGTTACAAGATGGGCTGCTGCAGTCAGGGTTACATCACAACTATACATGGCCTTCCCTTAGCAACCAGCTCAACTTTATTGATTCGATAGTTGATTATTATGGCAACAAGCTCAATTCTTACTGTTTATTAACTTTTTAAAAGGTCATCAAGAAAACAGAAATAAAAGCTGCTTTCTTGACTATTTTTGTGGCATGCAGAACCCATGGAGCTATTGGGAGAAAAAACAACAAAAAATGCAACAGGAAGGGAAGACAAAGCCCCAAAATCCCAAACTAACAAAGGGAGGACATGCCCATGGCTGTGGCAGGGATACCTGTATTCTCTTCTCTGCTCTGCCATAAGCTTCCTCAGTGACTTTGGATGGGAACTGGATCTCTCACTATAATTTGTACTTTGGAAAGTCTCTCCCTCTCCAACTCTGTGGACCTTACTTTATAATTTTTATTTTAGAGGCTGTTTTCTTGTTTGTTTGTGTTTTTTTTTTTTTTAATCCCAGGAAGAGGTCATGGATAACTTCTTTAAAAAAAGAGTTAAGAAACAACAGTGAGTTTAATGTTTTTAAGAAGTACAGGATTTGCGGGCAAATGGTTACAGGATTTCATCATCACCTGGCAGAGAAACCTCTCCCCCAGCTGCGTATCTGTGAAGATACCCGAGTCAAAAGTGCATGCCCAGTCTGCATGCAGAAAAGCCGTGCAGCTTTTCTGCAGTGTTGCCCTGAAAAGTAATGATCTGGCTTTCTTAAAGTCTATTCCATAGCTCTGACCTGAAGCTGAACACAAATTACATCAGAGAACTACAATATCACACACAGTATTCCTGCTCCCATCACTCAAAGCTCATACTCCTTTGACAGTACTGCCAAAGTATACCCTGATTCCACCTGCACACACAGAGTCCTTCTTAACCCCGCAAGAAACACAACAGCAAGTTTGTAAAGTAAGTGAAGAGCAGACTATATGGTGGCCAATTTCTTGTTCAGAGTTTTCGCTGGGAAGAATTCCCAGCCATGTGATGTGTGAGACCCTATCTTATTGTTAAAAGGAAATATCACTTAGCAATATTTTAAAGTTCAAGAAAAGGAATAGCTAACTAAATATCAACATTTTAAAATAGAAGAACAGTATTTCCTCTGCTTCACCTGAGTTACTCATAGGTAGCTCATATCACTTGTGCTTTCATATAGAGTTCTCAGAAACTTGGTAATCTCAGGCTTTGATACCATTTTAGAAATTTAAATAATGGCTAGTTTTACACCATTGTTTGACTTCGATCTGTGTGAGCAAACTACTGCATTTCCTGAACAGCACGAATATTATCCTTATGAATGAATCAACTATTTCCAAATATGGATTGGAAAATATTCAGCTACCAGATATTTGGAAGAACAAGCACCAAAACAGGCTCAGAAGTCTGATACAGATGTCTAGGACTCAAGAAAGCATTCCATCCAATCAGCCACTGGATTTAGAGTCAGTCATCTCTCTGAGTCACCCATTTCATTGCTATTCTTCACTTATTTTGGGTGCGGACTGAAAGCAGTTGCTCTTAGTTCCTGAAAACTCTATGTTGTGAAATTCCCACACCCCAAAGCAAAAGAAAGAGAGAAAAAAAGATTGCAGTTTCCTTCTGCAATGAGCCCACTCCCTTTATGCAGCAGCTTCTTTTCCACCTCTCCTATTGCTGCTGATGTACACGGCAAATGCCGGCTGCCAACTAGTATTACCCATCTTCTAAGCCTTCCAAGTTCCTACTTCTCTGCTCTACTCAGCAAGAATTATTTATTGCAGCGTTTTGTACTGGTGCCTGTGACCGTAGACTTGGAGGCCTTGCATCTGTTAACCATGTTCTCTCATTAAGGTTCCCACAATAAACAAAAGCCTCAAAAGTCTCCTTTCTTCCTGCTCTTTTCATAATGATGCCCTTCATTCCCTGTCCATCATAGCTCACACTTTATCCATCTTATTTCCATTATAAGTTCAAAATCTCAGCATTCCAAAACAGCATCCAAACAAAAGACTCTCCAGATATGAATGCCATCTCAAATCAATTACCAGGGTATTCATCCTTCACAATAATATCTCTATTATATCCTCTTCCTATTGAATTCAAAGATTATACTGCTGACATGCTTTCAGGGTTTATGGTGGTGGTGGTGGGGAGAGAAAAAACACCACTCATAGCTAGTCAAGAGAATTGTGTTTCTCAAGGTCTTTAAAACTTAAATCCTAAGCAAGAGGAACAAGGAGCATCTTTTTTGTTGCATGTGTACACTGTACATAACACAGAAGCGCCTGACACACCCGCAAGGTGCTGCCAGAATGCAGTCATCATCAGACAAAATCCAATTCAGAGTGAGGAGGATGACATTTCCACTGGAGAAAATAAGAACTGCACCTGCATTTAGCCCTCTCTGAATCACATTACTCCAAAACAAACGGAGACCACAGAGAACACTTGCCTCTTAAGAAAAGCAGCAGGTCCAACAAACCATCAGCAACCAAGCATTAGTTATCATAATTAGCAATTTTAAAATGCAGAGGTTTTTTTAATTAAGGGATGGATAGTTTGGGTTATAGCAAACTATCTAGAAGATTCAATAAAAGAGTCTAATAACTGTTTGTGGCAGGAATATCCATTTAAGTATCTTGTAACACTTTCATTATGCTTGAAAATTTTATATACACAATAAATGTTTAAAGCAGTTGAGTGCGAGCATGAAAACATTTTTGTACCACATTTAAAATAACCAATTCTTTGCTACAACATGCTGAACATGAGCAAGATTATGCAATAACTCATCAATACAGGTAACACCGTGCTGACAACTAAACTTAACTTGCCCTTTTTCTAAATACCTTCAAAAATGTTTAACACATTCCAGACTGTACAGTCATGAATGTCAGCTAGGACTGGGTACACTAGAACCATAGAGAAATATATGCAGCCTCCAAAAACCACAGCATGCTTCATGATTCATTCTCCTTTATCAAACCTCCTTTCATTTCTTGCCTCTTCCTACTGTTTGCATCTTGAGTTGAAGCCCTTCACAGCCAGGATTCTGCTTTTACTTGTTTTCCACTCCTCCTTCCAATAAAGGCCTTTGGCACCATATCAACATAAACAACACAAAAACAAGTAATAGAAAGTGCTGATTATAGGCATGTTTATCAGACATCCGAGTCCAACATCTATTAACCACAGTCTTCTATAACACTGTCAGTATCTCTTTGTAGGCAGCCAAAATGATATCACAGAGATGCTGCAAAGACCACGTCATGAATCACTTAGCTAGTTCACACAGCTGATGTGTTTGGGAACACAGGAGTCAAGTGAAAACTCCAGCACTGAACCAGCTGACACACAGCTCATGACACTATTCTGTGTTAGAAAGGCCGCGTGGTTAGCACCCAGTAGTTAAGCATTGATTTATTCTGGTTTTCAGTCTGTGCTCTGGATAAAAAAGCAAGCCTTGAGGAAAGGATTATGGAGAGTTTTCTGGACAGGACTTTACATTTCCCTCCCTAGCAGAGGAGCATGCACAGCTTATATTAAGGGTGGGTGCATTGTTCCAAAATGTGCTAGCAAAAATAAGCTTACTTGTTTATAGATTGTGTTATTGTCATTGCACGGAAAAAAGTGCTGAAGCGGCATGAAGTATCCAAAATCGCCTTCTGATATTCCATCTTTCAGGTGAACTCAGAAGCAACTTTAAGTTGGACATATAGAATGTCCTATATATTTCAAGTATTCAAACTGCAGTCATGTTCTGGATTAGGAGAAAATTATTAGTTAACCCAGCTCTCCTCCTTACCGTAGTTTAACACACAGTTTTAATACATTAACTGTACTTCTATACATTAATGTGCTCTTTAATTCACATTTGAAGGGCCAGCCAGTAAGATTTAGCTTCTCTATGCAGGTTACATTTTCATTCGTGCCAAATTATAAGTTATTAAAGGATTTTACTCAAGAATTCCAAAAGAAAAACTACCTTCCTATGAGAAAGTCAGAAAGAATACTTTTCATGCAAAAAGAAAGTTGTAAAAAGTGTCAGGCCATGGCCTATGATATAAATTGTTTATAAACTTTTCACATGGTATCATAAATGCTTTTTATATGGTATGATGGGTGCTATTGTCTACTGCAACTACTATATTGTACGTTTTGTTTTATTGTATGTACCAAAAACTCTCCAGAAATTGTCAGAACTTGACCCAATTCCTGCTTAAGTACATACAGATTATTTCTGAAGACAAGACAGCTTTCTAGACACTTGAAAAGAGTTCACCATATTGTCAGTGGGCAGGTTAGGCAGTAAAAAGCTTAAGTTTTAGCTAGAAAGATTTGGTCTTAATATTAGGAAAAACGCCGAAGCTATGGCTAGTGAAACACCAGAGTAGATTGCCTGTGGATGTCATCAGATATTTGTCATAGGAGGCACTAAAGACAAACATCCCTCAGGATTCATTGTTCTTGGTGATCTCCTGCCTTCAAAGAGATGGACCTGATGGCCTCCAGCAGCTCCTACCCTATCTTTCTATGAACCTATGACCCCAAGAAGCAGTTTTACAACTAGAATAGTTGTATTTAGAATTAATGCAACAGATTTCTGTCCTACAACTTCTAATGATTCCCTGCTCAGTCAACTCTCTCCTGTGTGCCAAGTGGCTTTCCTTCTCAGTATGTTTTCCCCACCACTCCATGTTGGGCTAAGACAAGTGACAGCATATGCTTTGACCAGTCTGGAGCTACCTGCGTGCACCGCCACTGACCAGATGACTACTATGTCTGGGAAGACAGAAAGTACAGGATTATAACCTCCTTTGCAACTGAGGCATTCTCTTGACTCTCATGTCTATACTTAGCCATCTTACACACACACACACTTTTTTTTTTCATGAAATCAAGTCCAACCATTAACCTAGCACTGCCAAATCCACCACTAAGCACCATATCTGCACTTCTTTTAAATACTTCCAAGGATAGTGACTCAACCACTTCCCTGGGCAGCCTGTTCCAATGCTTCACAACCCTTTCAGTAAAGAAATTTTTCTTAATATCCAATGTAAACCTCCCCTGGCGCAACTTGAGGCCATTTCCTCTTGTCCTATCACTAGTTACTTGGGGGAAGAGACTAACACCCTCATCGCCACAACCCCCTTTCAGGTAGTTGTAGAGAGCGATAAGGTCTCCCCTCAGCCTCCTCTTCTCCAGACTGAACAGCTCCAGTTCCCTCAGCCGCTCCTCATAAGACTTGTGCTCCAGACCCCTCACCAGCTTCGCTGCCCTTTTCTGGACATGCTCCAGCAACTCAACGTCCTTCTTGTAGTGGGGGCCCAAAACTGAACACAGGATTCAAGGTGCGGCCTCACCAGTGCCGAGTACAGGGGCACGATCACTTCCCTACTCCTGCTGGCCGTGCTATTGTTGATACAGGCTAGGATGCTATTTGCCTCCTTGGCCACCTGGGCACTCTGCTGGCTCATATTCAGCTGGCTGTTGACCAACACCCCCAGGTCCTTTTTCTCTGGGCAGCTTTCCAGCCACTCCTCCCCAAGCCTGTAGCATTGCATGGGGTTGTTGTTACTCAAGTGCAGGACCCAACATTTAGCCTTGTTGAACCTCATACAATTGGCCTCAGCCCATCGGATCCAGACTGTCCAGATCCTTCTGCAGAGCCTTTCTACCACCAAGCACAACAATATTCCTGCCCAACTTGTCTGCAAACTTACTGAGGGAGCACTCGATCCCCTCATCCCTATCATTGATAAAGATATTAAACAAAACTGGCTCCAAAACTGGGCCCTGGGGAACACCACTTGTGACCGGCTGCCAACTGGATTTAACTCCATTCACCACAACTCTTTGGGCCCAGCCATCCAGCCAGTTTTTTACCCAGCGAAGAGTAGACATGTCCAAGCCATGAGCAGCCAGTTTCTCCAGGAGAATGCTGTAGGAAACGGTGTCAAAGGCTTTACTAAAGCCTAGGTAGACAACATACACAGCCTTTCCCTCATCCACTAAGTGGGTCACCTTGTCACAGAAGGAGACCAGGTTGGTCAAGCAGGACCTGCCTTTCATACACCCATGGTGACTGGGCCTGATCTCCTGGTTGTCCTGTATGTGCGATGTGATGACACTCAAGACTATCTGCTCCATAACCTTCCCCAGCACTAAGGTCAGGACTGACAGACCTATAGTTCCCCAGATCCTCCTTCCAAGCCCTTCTTGTAGATGGGTGTCATGTTTGCCAACCTCCAGTCAACTGGTACCTCCCCGGTTAGCCAGGACTGTTGATAAATGATAGAAAGTGGCTTGGTGAGCACTTCTGCCAGCTCCCTCCGTACCCAGGAAATTATCATCTCTATTCCGGCTAGCGATCCAACAATACATGTGGAAAATGGATTAAAACAAATAGAAAATCTGAAAATAAGTGGAGGAACTGAAAGACGGATATAAACAGTGTGATAACATTAACCTTGTTAAAAAAGGACTTTGGATTAATCTCCAAGGGGCGAGTTTGTTAAAAGTTTTAAATCTTTTTCAAACTAAAAATTAAAAAAAAAGGCAAGGAAATTTTATTATACTAAATATCCTTAGCAAAGTTTCTGTAAAACACAAAGAGCCTTAAGTCATCACATGAATCACTGACAATTTAATCAGCTTCTGGGAGTTTGTCATCCTCATCAAGAGCTGAATTTAAGACCTTCAAAAAGTTCTTTCACTCCATTTATGAACCACTGCACCTACTGATTCAGCCACCCACTCCACACTTTAGACTGCCATAGATTCAGACAAGAATCCAGAAAACTAATATTCATCTTAGAGGCTAAATGAGCTCCTACCAATGTAACCCCTAGGCCTCAAGAAGCAGCAGCACATTTTCTTCAGATGGAAGAGCTTTAACAAGTCATTAATACTCTAAAATGGAGCATCATGAGGTGATAGCTCCTTCTGCCCAAGTGCAGCAATCTTCACAGACATTTTTGAAAGCCTTCATGTGAACAGCAGTGGGAGACCCCCATACACTGCAAGAGGCAGAGCAGGTGCAAAATCCAGTGCCAGATTCATTTCATCTACCCTAGGCCTCTCCTGGAAAAGAACTTTAGTCTGTTAACACATTTAGACCAGGAGTTATTATTTAAAATCAAATTACTTAGCATGAATACGTGGCACATAACAGAGATAGCTTTTTAAAACTAAAGGTCTGTAGGACACAATCTGCTCTTTTGCCAAATTAAATGAATACTGCCACGAATGATAACAAAGCCCACAGTTCAAAGTTCTTGGGATGAGATATCTTCAAGCCCTAAAACATTCACATCTCATATCCCCAAAGTGTGAGCAGTGCACTTCCTGATTTTTCTTCAGAGTGAAATAATAGCACCAATAGTGTCGATGTCCTGTTTTTAACCTTCTTTATTAGTTACATAGTTCATGATATATCTGATGATGTCTTTGCAGAAAAGCCAGTGTTGAGACTTCTTAGCATCTCTAGGCAAAGAATCTTGCTGAAGTACAAATTAACCAAATGGTGACCCTTTAAGGTGAGGAACAGCACAGCTGCATGACTTTTACGGTTTAATTTTGGCTACAGCCTGAAAAAAACCTTAAGACTTTTTCTAAGAAAAAGGTTTGTCTGTCATTGAAAAGACAAGGGCAAAGTGTTCAGTAACCCATAATTTGAGTTCTTGATACAATGTCATTTAGCCACCTGCAGATTTGTGGATAACATGTGATTGACATTTCTGTGAAGGAGATCAACATATTTGCAATACCTCATTTTGTTTTCTGTTCCTTAACTTTTACTGACATCCAGTGGAGACACATTCAAACCTCTTTCAAGTGCTAATACCAACTCCCTTCTTGTAAAGGACCTATAAGTTAAATTACCAATGGGATAGAAAGCCTGCCTTAAACATCTGTCTGGTTTTCAGAAGGTTCTTCTATGTTTAGTTTGTTCAAAATACAGGTTCCTTTAGAAATTCAAACCTTAAAACTGTTTCATTATTTTCAAACACCATTTATTCCTAGTTTTGACAAAACCATTCTCATGGTTTAGTTTCTATTGCACTGGTACAATTTCTGTTCTCCTTCTTCTTCTTCTTATCAACCTACAAATATAGGAAAACAGATTAGAAACGATGTCTGCTTCAAAGACTGTGTCCTCATCACTGTCAAATGAAGCCATCTCTGTGTTCTCATCATAATTGGAAAGAAGGCCAGTGTATTATTTTTGTATGTGTGAACTCTGCTTACTGACTGGAGGAAGATTGTGAATACCATAATTAAACCCTCACATAAGTACACACAAGACACAGATCCCAACAAGGGAGCATGTGGGATCCATTAACCAGAATAATCTTAAGAATAAATGGAAATCAAACAATCTTACCTGAGCTTTTTTCTTATCCTTCTCAACCAGTAATACCCCCTAGAATTCATACCTACTACTGACAGTTTAAACCCCAGCAAGTTCAGTGCAGTGGATTTGGTCAGGCTGGGTTGCTCAGCAGCACAAAGCAAACCTAAAGCCCACATTTCCACATCCTATCCATGCTATTGACTGCTACTCAATAGTATACTCAGAAAAGCAGAGGTGCTCTGAGATCTACATCATCCAAAATGTCTACAACCCTTTCAAGAGAAAGAAAAGGGAAACATCTCCAGATTTGAGAACATGTATTTGCTACAAACTGAAATACCCTTACCTCAAGGTGGAATATGTTCTTCCTTGAACACTTGCATGCAAATCCCACTTAGATTAAAAGGGAGCTCTGGACAATGAAAAGAGTAGCTAACATAGCCTTGTATGAAGTCCGTGCTCGACCATCAAATAGGGAAAAGAATGACAGAAGTCATTACCCATGGTGAGTCATATTTTACCTGGGAGGGTGTTCTTTGCCTAGGCAATTGTTAATTAACAGCAGGAGTGGGAGACTTAATTTTCTTTCGAAACCCCCCCCCTTTTTTTTTTTTTTCTCCAAATACATAAAATGTCTTTGTGTATTGGAAAGGGAGGTTTAAGCCCTCAGTTTCTCAGGTATGTGGGTTTGACCTAGATACTTAGGTCTCAAAGCATTCATGTAGCTTACAGTGTTATATGAACCATTCTTAATTTGGATCAAATGGCTAGCAACAACAGACAGGATAGCTCCCACAATGATGCCTACAGAACAGGAGAGACATGAGCTCACACTGGTACAGGTCTGGTAAGTGCACAGCAACAGGAAAACTGCAATTGTCTTTACAGTGAAGTTATTGTAAGATGAACTGACACAATGGGTCCCTCACTCTTTCTTTTTTAATCTCAAAAATAATAATTGGAATAATAATAGTAACATCAAAGATGGGCTGAACCAGTTCAATACTATTGCTAATCTCCTCAAATTCAGGAAAAACTAATTTATGGCCATGTGTCCAAACTGTGTGGTTCAGTTGCCTCAGAATAAAAAATAATTCTACTAGATTCTCCTCATCTCAGTTCCAGTAAGGCAAAACAAGTGGGCAGTATAATCATTCTTGTGTGTCTCTGTGAATGCAAAAGCAAGAACATGTTCTCTGAAGTACGTAATCACTCCCAAGACAGTGTCCTGGCATGTCTCAGATAATCCATATGACCTTCTGGCCTGTACCTCAAACAGGAACGCCTTTTTAATTTGTTTTCTTTGGCATGGATCTCTCTCTTACTTCACCTCCAGTTCAAGCTTCCTGCTTTCAGAAACTATTTCCCTAACAGACAGAGTGTGCGATCTAGCAAGGTTGGATGAGAAATTTCTCCATGGGCAGAAAATAATACTTTCTGTAAAGCTTGGGGTTGCTAAGCAAGGTATCTCCACCCATCCTGTTCTTCATTCAGAGAGAACTCCTTTCAAAAACAGCTTCACTGGTTGTCAAGTATCATAGGTATCCTGATCTGTAGAGGTGCCATCTCATACCTATTAATGTCAAAATGACAGCAGGATGTGGCCCTACCAAGGATTGGTCATCTCATTAGTAGTCACTAATCAGTCAGATCATTAGTAGTCTGTGGACACAGTCCTGCTAGCCTCCCTGGGGGGCGGCAGCTTGCATTCCTTGAGGGAAGGACTGATAGGAAGCAAGACACTCGGATGAAACCCTGATGCAATTCCAGTAATATCCAAGGTCAGCTTTCTGTGGAACTGAGGAATGAAAAGCAAATAGAAGACAATTTCTTGCTGCACTGAGGGATCCACATCACCTTTCTGTAGCCATTTCACCCAGGTGTGTAATTAGGAGACCCAAGTTTAGAATCTGAATCCAGTGTCTGAAGTTCTCCTGCTTCTCCTACTGCCCCACATCTCAGCTACAGACCCAGCCATGACGGTGTCTCCAGCAAGAAACTAGGTGGCCATCATCTGCTTTTGCTTTGGGCTGGGATGTGCTGTTACTGTTACATGCTGGTTTACAGTGGAGCTTAACTCTTGTGCCACCTCATCGTTAAAGCAGCTTAAATGATGTTTCAGCTAACAACAGGCAAGGTTGTGATACTGAAAGAAAAACCCGAGGAAAGCTATACAAGACTTCTGCTTGAAGCTTGCAGATTAAAACAAAGCCACATTGAAAAATAACAGATTTGATTTTAAGTGAGTACCTGCACCACTGACTATATCCTGTGATGCACTGTGTTAAATCCCAAATGACTTCTAGGAGGAGAAACACTATCAGAAAGCAGTAACATTCCTCTAATTAAAATGCACTTAAGCAAACAGGAGTGACAACATTTGGGTTCCAACTTCAGGACTCCATTTTCCCACTCTGTATGTAACTGACTCGAAAAGTCAACTCCACTATGCTTCTGCACTCCCAAGCCGTAACACAGATAGGCAGGCAGGGTAGTCAAGTTTTCTTTTAAAACTATAGTAAATGCTTCTAAAATGCAAGCTGGCAGACTATTACAGACAGAATTACATTGCTCTGATGTGTGTGTTTGGATACTAATCACATAGTACTGAAAACAGAGGACATTTGAGCATTACTTGCTTTCAGCTCCCAATGACTAAGGGAGAAGGTGGAGAAGTTAAAAAAAAACAACCTAAAAAACAAACAAAAAAAAACAACCAAAACCACCAAATCAACCACAAAACCAAAACAAAACAGGCAAGCCCATAAGACTGTCTTTCAGAAAGGACAAAGCCAAATATTTATTAAGCTATACATTTTACACACAAACTGCCTTGATGTGTACCATACTTCTCAGTGTTTCAACTCATCTGAGATGCCAGCTGTAAGCAGTATGTTAAATACATTGACAAGCTGTCTCATTTCATTTTACACGCAGCTCTTTGTCTTTTCTAAGTACTGTCTTTAAGACTTTCTGCAGTTTTCTCAGTGAGTTATCATAAACATGCCTACCCTTACTGGAGAAGTTTTAATGTGGCACAGCCTACATCCATGATTTCGTTACAAATGATTGATTAATAACACCTCTCTTTACATGCAGGCCACCATCCCAAAGGTGGTAAGAGCAAATTGTTAGGAAGTGCCTCAGCATACCCTCTTTGAAATACAAACTGACATTTGGATTACATTCTGTGCAATTCATAGCCCAAAAGGACACAACCTCATACTGGAGTTCAGATACCAGAACACCATATGAATGTAGTATTTTAATAATAATTGTTCTGCGTACCTTGGATTTGGGGTCCCAGTTGATGATCCACAACTTAGAACAAAATCTGCCTACCAACCTGAAAACTTTCCTGAGCATCACGTTCTTAAACATTAGGTATGCCAAATTAGTGCATACACCTCAGTAAACATGAACTCGGGTGACTTAGACAACAACATGCAAGTTAGACCTTGCCAGAAGGAATTCTGAACTCCCTGTTCCTGCCTGAGAAAGTTCTGCTGCTTAAATAAAAGCCACAGGCTCATCAGGGATTTGACAATACTTTATGCTCCCACACTGGAACAGCATGTATCAGGTGCAGCATTACAGCTTCATGCAAATTATGAACATCAAGACCAGATCCTTTCTCTTGTAGAGGAATCCTATTTCCTACTCAACCTCCATAATTAGTATTTAAAGCACATAACAACAACTAATGCTTAATTCCTAGTACCTGCAAACTGTAGCGGGATGCACAGTGGAGTTAAAAGGAACTCACTGTTGTTCCCCATCCTCGGCAGCTTAGCTGCAGGAGAAATCAAACCAGCAGAGGACTACTAAAACATCTGCTCCTGGGATGGCATCTATACTTAAGGCAGCCAGAAGCTCCACCACACGCCTACTCTGGCTCCTCCTAATAACGATGCCAGAAGCTGGACAGGAAACAAGTTGTTATATGGGACAACCTTGCTACTTCTAGGGGCTTATATCCCCAAAGACCCCCATGAGCAACTTCTCTCGCTGAACAGCATTCTTCTGACCTCTCTCCCTTGGCACTGCCTCAGACTAGGCTCAGGAACACCTTGGCTTGGGAGGCACACCGAGGATATTTTTTTCTTATATAGCCAACATAGGCCCCATGAGTACAGCTACTGCAAGGCTGCTGAGAACTGTGGGCAGAAGCAGCTACCACACAAAGCTCTGCTTCATGACTTCATTACCTCTGCTAATTACTCTGCAGTGTCATGGCTCAGATATAACTGAGAACCATTAAAAACTTCTGATCCATGCATAAATAGCACAAATTAAGTTAAGCAGTATCTCTCATGATCATGTTTTCTTAAAAGAAACCAATTATACCCACAAGAATATAAATTCAGTAATACCTTAACACAATAGGGAAGCGTCACAGATTACTTATCCAGTGTCCAGCGTGTCTGTTTTACTTGGGCTGTACATTATGAACCACATGTGCCATTAGATGTTAGCAAGAAAACACAGTTTTACCCTCTCTTACAATGAAAGTACAGACAAGCGCAGATATCCCAGGAGTTTTAAACAAATTTGTGCTACCACTAGCAAAAGTGTGTGTAGAGTGCAAACCTCACACTGCCTGATCTAGGTGCAGCTGTGCCTCCCTTCGACATAGATCAGAGGTGGCTGCGTCCACGACAGATTAACTTCCTCAACTTGAAAATAAATTAGTAGGCTACAAGAGATCTTTTTAAAACAAAACTAAATTATTGTCATTCAAGAGTCAAAAGCCCCTCACACTTTAGTGTGAGTTTAGAGAAAGTTTAGTGAGAGTTTAGAGAAAATTTAGAGAATGTTCCGATGCAAGATGTGTGGAAGTAAACCACTTGATGCAGGAAATGCCTTCCTGACACCTAAAATACTTAGAAAATACAGGACTGCAATCAATAACATGCAGCATGATGCAAATATAAAATGTAAAGTCATCAGGTGCATCAGGAAAGCAAAAAAAGAATGAATCTTCAGATGAATCAATACTTATACATGCAGTACAGGCCAGCTAAGGGCATGCCATACAGGTTTTGTAACATACGCAAGCAATACAATTAGGACACATTTGAGTCAGATTCATATTACACCAAGCATGTGTAAGAAACACTTCACAGTAAAACCAGAAAAATTGTTTTCCCTTAGCCATCTTTCTAGAAATAAAAAGCAAATACTGCTTTTAATTATCACAGATTAAAGAAAAGCCTATTAAAGTATTTTTTCCCATAATAAAACCATTCAAAGCTAGGTCACAGCGGGTCTTTGCACAAATATACAGCAGGTAGGAAACAGAAAAAAATGCAGGCCCTTCTCCTAACCTGTAAGGAACTTGCAATTTTAATTCTTGTTTTAAAGGACAGCAGCAATTGCTCTATCCCAAAGCACACACAGGGATAAACACACCCCATCAAGAGTTTCACACAGATTCAAGGGCAGAAGAAGTTTCACCAGAATCACTGAGATGTTTCATAACACTCTTGAGATAAAGGGGGACAGCTCGGGCAGCAGAGAACCATCCCTGAGCTTGAAAGCAGAAGCCAGATGCAAGTCGAAAATAGGGTGCAAACACCAAACAGAGGAGATGATTAATCACTGGAACTAGCTACCAAGAGAAGCAGCAGACTCTCCACCCCTTGAGATCCTTGAATCACGTCTGAGCACTTCTCTGGAAGATCTGCTTAGCCAAACAAATGTTTCTCGGTACCAGACAGTTGAGATGGGTAACGTGAAACTGCCTGTATTACAAAACAAATCCCACAAGGCGATCCAATGTCCCTTCTGGCCTTACATCGTGGATGATTCTGTGAATCACACACAAGTATCTCCACAGGGTCAGGACCTTGGGCTACAAGTTACTCAAGAAAAGAGAAACGCCTTCATAATTGTTTGTAAAACACTGAATGCGTAAATATATACCATGTAAAAGATGTAATTTCTGCACCATTATGAAAGAACATGGCTAATCTGTTAAGGTCTTCTCTAAGCTGACTTTTAAGAAGCATATTGGAATGAAATACGTTTTTAGTTAACTCTGGGGAAAATTAGTTTTCCTCATTCTACAATTTCACTTAAAATTAATGATCTGTATTTACATATAACGTATGTATATTACATATTGTAATTTATTAATATTGTATATTAAAGATAAATTTAACTTTTTATTATGTATTTCCATACCCCTGTTTTTGTAGTGACTTTATACAATTTAGGCCTGCTATGCAAAATCTGACATATCTAAATTCTAAAGGCTTGGTAAACCTATCTTCCACCACCCACCTTACAAATAGGTGTATCACACCGCCATTTTCAGCACATAAGAACTACTTTGCTTATCCACCAAAAGGCTCCTCTCCTAAAATCTTTAGATGCGCTCTCAGAATAGCAATCTTTGCTTTCTTCCTGTAGTTTAGGTCAACAGTCAATTCCAGTCATTTTACTTGGCTGGTTGGGCATTTTTTATGATGTTACAATCAAGAAGTTAATATTTGGAAAAGAAATCCTGTGCTTGTCATATTAAACAAATGATGAGTAAAGCTGTGTCGGGTTTGGTTTTTGATGGTTTTTTTTTCCTCAGTTCACTTGTTGAATAATAAGAAAAACTCTTCTGCTTGGATTAAACCAACTTTGATTTTTTTTTTTTTTTTTTTTTTTGGTAAGAGAGAGATATGAGGGAAGACAAGGAGGTTTCCAGACTCACAGCTTCCGAGAAGTCGTTACCCATCTCTTCACCAAGTATCAAACTGGTCAGAGCACTCACAGACACACATTGCCCTTCAATCTCAGTACCCAGTTTAAATTCCCTTCACTGCCCATGGCGATTTGAATACATTTATTTTCTCTTTAAGAAAAATGTCCAAGCCTCCAGTCATGGAATATCCATTAAAATCTCTACAATTCCTCATGCTAGAGCTGTTCTAAAAAATTAGATATGCCTGAGAAAATGACCATATTACAGCAGTCACGTCTGGGAGCTGGGATCTGCGCATTTCAGACCTCCTCTGTGAAACCAGGACAGCTTCTGCAGGGGAGAGTACATACTCCCTCCCCCAGAACGTCCTCCAGTAATTTGCTTAGAGTACTCTTGGCAAATAGAAAATACGAACTTTCAAGCCTTTGCAGCAGCGAATTTAAGTCTCCCATTAGACTTAGAGACAGAATGGAAATTCTTTATCAGTCCTGATCATTTCACCCAATCTCCTTCCCCTCCTCCTCCCAGTGAAAACTGAGTTCAGCATTTGACCCCAATTTTCAAGTTGTCTCAGGACAAGAACTTAGAAGAAAGTAGGTTCATTTCACAGAAGTGAATCTTTGAAGGAAAGAAAAAGTGAATGTATGGAAAGGAGGAGGAAAACCTCCCTTCCCAATTTAAGAAATAGGGTGGGTTCTTCTGCTTTAAAACAGAATTGCTGAAAATTTTCACATTTTTAAATACAAACACAACTGGAACTGCAAGGTTCTGATTTTCCTCTTGCTATCACCCATCTTCCTCATTTTGTTCTCCAGATGCAGCTTGGACATCCTAATCCAACCTCCTCATTTCAGTAACACTTAAACTCACACTTAATTTTGGCATGGGTTTTCAAACCCATTTGTCTAAATGGAGGGATTAAATTCTTTGAACTCTGGCTTAGCTGTACTGAAGCAGAAGCAGACGTAAAGCTTCCTAGCAAGCCTTTTACATAAATAGTCAGCTTCAGTCTACAGACTGAAAGATGGATGGAGAAAAAGCACCAGGGTTGGGAATGAAAAAACAAAAACCTTTAAGCTGAAGTTTATACTCTCATATTAGACTTTTGGCAACATCAAGATTCAGGAAGAGGATAAAACAGACCTCATGAAAGGTGTATAAACTGTACTGGAACATGACAGGAAAGTCATTTGTCCCCATCAATATTTTTCTTCAGCAAATATAAAACTGGTTAGATCTTTTAAGACACTACAAAGTCAAAGTAATTGCATACACCAACAACCTACACATGCTTCAAAAGCCAAAGGAAGTTTTGCTACCAATATTCAAGGCAGATGCAACCATGCTTAGAAAGTATAATAATTTATGTAACTCACATTTTAAGGAGTACTTTTATCTGAAATTCTGTCTTTTCTTTCATGGTAAAAACCCTTGTAGAGAACAAAAGCAAGAGAATAAAAAGCCTTCTTGAATTTATCACAACAAATTCTGGAGAATGGAATATATCCCTACATCATATACATCAAAATGTGGACCAGTTAGGTAAACATCTGTCTTTGAAGAGGTTGAAAAATTTAAAACAGAGTAGTAAGGATCCACAACAGTTGTGCAGCATATTACAAATATTTTTTTTTAAATAGTTCAAGATTTTGTAACAGAACACCCACAAAAATTATATGTTCTTTCATTTAAAGACTTGTTTCTAAATTGTTTCAAAAAGTTTTAGTATTTTAACAGTGCACCACTGTGAACTGAAATCAGTATTATAAACATTGCTAAATTTGCAACAGTAGAAAAAAATACAAAAATACCTGTTTGCTGTCTCCAAAACCCAGAAAGAATGGAAAATTTTAAAATCTCATTTACAAGTTTTCAGAAAGGCTCACTGCCATAACAAGTCCTGCACGTTATTGCCTTGTGGATTCACGTTCATTTCCTATTACCTAACTACAAAATACACCATTTAAAACCAGTTATTTATTTTACATATCTATATATAGCATCCTTGATTTTGATAAAAGTAGTCTAATTTACAACAGAAGATATAGCCTTTTCTGCCGGACAGTGAAAAGAAAGTTAAAAGCCAAAACAGATTAAAAGGAGATAAAGTTCTAAAAGCATTACAACTGGAATGTCATTTTCCCTTCCTGGGGACAATAATGTGTATGTCTACCTTTAATTTCTTATTAAATAACCTGCTTTAATATGCTTCCGTCAACCTACTGGCACACAGTGCTGCGTTTTGTAACAACTTTATACTTATCTTCAAGCCCCAGCTCTGAGAGTCAGGTGATTGTATAAGGATCTGAACAGTCATTTAAGAAAACAATTAATTTCTAGTTCTAGCAGCTGGAGAGGGGAAAAAAAAAAAAAATCCAAAAGTCTGGTTCAGATATGCCCTGACTCAAAAGTCAAAATCATGTTATCGCACACAGCGTGCTGCTCTTAGATGACTTTGAAGATGCCTCTTCTCAGTTACACGCTCTTGGACAATGGCAAACAGGCATGTGGCCTTCAGCCTACTTCCCAAGTGGATCCCCCAAACAACAGGAGACTATTTGCAACACACAAATGATATTTCTGTACATGAGAGAAATACTTCTCGCTAAACAGCACAGATGTAAATCCTATCATTTCTCAAACTGTTTATACAAAGGTGCCAAAAAAAAAAAAAAGAAAAGAAAGGTCCTTGTACTTGTAGCAAGTCAAACAGTAGTTTCCTCACAGAATTAATCCTCCTGAGAAATTCCTGTATCAGAACACTTTGAAAATTAAGTGCATTCATCTTCCTTACTTCCTTGAACTCCCAAAAGACCTCCTTTAGGTACTAGCTTCCCACCCACAGAGCAGATGTTTCTTCCTTTCATTAGGGATTTGAAGTCCAACAAGATTGGTATTTGACTCAAATGTGGTCATTGCATATTTTAAAAATTACTTCATTGAACAGTAACTGCATTAGGCAAAAAGAAAGTGACAGTAAAATATGTTTCAGTCCCTCAATGTTAAATAAAGCTGGTTTGGGCTGCAGTCTTCTGTGTGCATTACAGAGGTATTTATGTATTGTTGAAAAATTACCACAGAAACTGAGTCATAAACCTCATTTACATGAAGCTATTCAGTATCAAAGACAGGCCTTTATAGAAACTCCAGGGGGTTCCATGCAAATTGAGAAGTCAGCAAGAACAGTTATATCCAAATATAATTTACATGCTTTCTTGGCTCCAACACTGATATTGCAAGTGAGAATGGCACTCACTGACAGCCGCATAGTACACATTAACTTGCTGGGTCTCAGAGTCCTGAACTGTCACAGCAAAAGCAGCACATTAAATTAAAAAAAAAAAAGGCCAACTTTTGAAAGGCAGCTCACTGAAAGTAGCAATTCCTCCATTATCATAGAGCTATATATATTTATTATCACAGAGGGTCTTCACAGCTGTGGTGAAAGTTAAAATTATGCAACAAAAGGGAAAGCTTTGCAGAGCACAGCTAAGTTGATTATTGTAATTCATAGCTGGAAGTGAAAACACACATCCTGAAAAACCCTCCATCTGGCATAAGAGGTGACAGCCTGTTCAGCAATACAGATAACACTGAATTTATGCTCTTTATGCTCTCATTGAATATTTAATCCCATCAAAGTCAGAGTGGCGATATTCAAAGACTTTCATGGAATCTGGCCAAAGGAATCACTGTTGATCCAGACCCATGACCGTCAGCTGCATATTGCTGGAAATACATAATTCTTGACCAATACGGAAAAGACAAAAGATTCACCAGAAAAAGGCCTAAACACAATTCGCTCTCAGGAGGCAAACGAATCAGCAACAATTCTTGCGACTTCCCAAATACATACAAGTCAGATTTCTTTCTGCAAGGTTCTCATTTCCTCACCTATAAATATATCAAAATATATTTTGTAAACACATTAATGTTTACACACACAACAGTGAATTAGTGGCAACAACCGAATAGGCAAAAGTTAAGTAACACTATGAAGAGTCCATCAGTTTCTCACCAGTATCAATCCAACAAAAAGAAAATTTCACAATTACTACCACACTCCATGGGAAATATTACATGAGGTCTAATACAGATAGTTTTGCTGTCATCATCACTCAGGCTGATGACCATACCAATAGTCTTAATTTTTGCTATTAGGAGATAATGCCTGCACCTGTTCAAAATAGATAAGGCAGATAATCTACGTGATTTCACACACAAACTAGAAGCTTAAATACCATGCAGGTCTGAACTGAAAACGACTATTGTGTATAGAAATGAAAAAAACAGAAAATATCTGAGATGGAAAGAAACCTAAGTGTGCTTGCTGCAATTTCCTAAGCAGGGACTGGGGAATCTCCATCCCAGAACACTAAAACACCTAGCACATGAAACTGCAAATCCAGGAGAATAAATTTTTAATACAATACATTCTTTCTATAGGGATTCCCTCCAGATATGATACTACATCACAGAGGAACAACAAGCATGGCATCTGCATTTAAAAAAAGAAAAAGATGTGAGATCACTGCAAATTAAACTTAAGGCCTAACATTATATTAGCTTGTTCCCAGTAGTATAAAAATCTTTAAAACCAACATAAAATACAATTAAAGACACAGACAAAAAGGGAATTTGAAAACATTACCAGTTATCAAAGGCAGGTAGTGACAGAATAGCCTATTGTTTCAGAGGATAGCTAATTTTATGGAGAAATAAAATAGATTAGATCTTATCTAGTCAGATTTTAATAAAGCATTTGGTGACATGCCATGAGGGGAAGTTGTTAGAATGGAGATTCATACAGAAATATTACGTGGGGGAAGATAGCTAAAGCAGATACTATGAAAGCCTTACTCCAAGCTGCGGAAGGTCTAATAGAGTTCCTCCAGACTTAATCTTGACAACAACTTTTTTTTTTATAATCATTCTGGCACAAGAGGATGAAATCTGCTGGAAAGACCAAGCCCTGAGTCTCACCAATGCCGACGTGACTGAAGCATCATTCAGGAAACTAAAGTGTTCAGAAGCAGGCTGAAATGCAGTGACATGAATGTAAGGTGATAAACTTCAGAATCCAAAAGTAGAAGTTTATTGTTTGGAACTGACACAGGAGAAGAGTGGAGTGTAATCTCAGGATTGATTCAGAGGTGACAGTGAGCCACCACGGATCAAGCAGCCTAAAAGAGGCAAATGTGATTTAACAGCATGTCAGATGAGGCATCCGACACACCTATTTCTCATCTGCAATGCTGCGTGTACTTCTGGTTACTCTCATATGAGAAGGAAATAGTCAAACAGGAGAATGATGCCACATAAAGCAGAGGAACTGGAAAGCTTATCTTGCAAGAGGAGGCTAAAGAGAGCAGGGCCTATTTAGCTCTGTAGGAAAGAAACTGAGAGGCAATATGATTAGGCCCCGAATATATTTTTAAGCAGCAAGTTGGTGGGCAAGGAATAGTGTTCATGCTAAAGGAGAGGACATGTGAAGCACAGTCCAAGATGATTCTGCTTAGTCCCTAGCTGGCAAAGAAAACCTCCTAATCTATCATGTTTAACATAAACTAAACTTATTTTGGAAATCACCATAAGAGAGTGGAGGAGCACTGGCCCCATTTCAGGCCAGTGAGATGAACTCTAGAAAAACCTTTGGGCATATTTTCAGCTGGTTTTGACTATTATAACCACTTTCAGAGTGGATCATTAGGCTGCTGCAGTTCAGCCCCCATGTTTCTGCAGAAACGGCTGAATGACAGAAGCAGCCTCAGTGGCAACTGCTGGAGAAGTGACTGTTGTGAGGTTAGAAATAATGCACTAGGTAATTTAAATTTACCTCAAAAAAAACAGAGTACTCAAACGTCACATGCGGGGCACTTCTTTGAGTCCTGCAGAAGCTCTGCTTTCACAGCAGTCTGAGCTGCAGACAACAGAAAGCAAAAGAGAGTTTTAAAAAATGTTTTACACAGCAGAGATGAACTGAGAGTTAGGGACTGTCTGAGGATCAGAATTTGCCATCTAATACAGTTCTTGGAGGGCATTCAGATAGAAATATTAATAAACGGTGTAATCTGAGAATTATGAGTGAAATAAAGTGGCAAAGCTTGTTAGTGATATGCTAGTAAGTTATTAAAATTTGGCTAAACTTTAAAGATGTGATGAAGGTGGCTCAGGGGGAGTGTGTACCATTATGCAAAATTAATCACAGAATTTCAAACCAGTAAGTCTGAGTGACAAGTTGGTTAAGTTAATTGCAAGTAAAAATGGAGCTCTAAAAATTATAGGGAGGGAGCATAAAACTACAGCATTGTTACTTCTAAAAAGAAAAATCAAAAGAATGTAACAATGGTACTTGAAGTGCATAAAGCAATAATGAAGCACAAATAGCTAGGAGACTATTAAGACTAACAGTAAGTTTTTTTAAAATATGTTGGAGGTTTGAAAAATGCTAGAGAACAAGTAGTTCCATAAATAAAGTGACAGAGTAAGGAAATATTTGCTATTGGAAAAAAGAACGAACACAATAATTCATTCTTTTTTTGTATTTGCATTTCACGAGCAGAACATTATTACATATAAGACCTTAGAGAGCATACTGTGGTCATGAGAAATTCTGAAGGTTGAGATTAACCTAACACTCTTGTTCAATGTTAATGAGCATCTGAAATCTCGCTTGAACTAAAATGTTGGATCTTGAGCTCGCTTTGCATTTTTCATTATTTTAAAAAGGTGAAAATTCTTTTAGGAGAGAAAGCTCCATCACAGCTTGCAACAGAAACGTGAATCTAGCAGAGAGCTGCTGTTAGGTCCACATTTGCTTGTTGTCACTATGAACATTCATTCAGAAAGGATGGTATTAAGAGCAGTAGTAAATCACCATCTGTTGACCACATTACGCTCAGCGAAGCTTGTGAGAGTCTTTAGTAAGATCTCTAGACATTCCCTCTGACTAAGCATGTTTCTCTGCGTCATTCACAATCAGTAAGGGGGGGAGGATATAAGGACTGTATTCTTCCCCAAATCATGATTGTTTCAGTTTTCCTTTGCAGAGTTAAGAACAACAACAAAATCAAAAACCTTGAGAAACAAAGCTTTCCCACTGTCTAAAATGTGGCTTCTTCCTGCTGTTCAACTTCTTTCAGTGCCTCCTCGGCGCACTCGGTCGCTGCCTGCTCTCAACCACCAGCTCCAGGGGACTGCTGCACGCCGGCAGTGCTGTGGCAGGGCTGGCTGGCAGGCTCCTGTGCAGGCAGGATGGCATGCACCAGGATGGGATGGGATGGAGGATCCCCATCAGGGAGGGAGGGAAGGAAAACAGCATGTTTGTTCATTCACGCGAAGGTTACTGTCAAGCACACAGACATGGTGGCAGAATTGAAGTTGCAAGGTGCATTCTCTCCTAAATTTTCAGCTATGATTTTATCATAAAATGGCTTGGTGGTTTGGGGATTTTTGAGTGTTCTTCCCTTTGCCTGTTCACATTTAACAGTAAGAAACGCATAGGTGGAAGGAATACAGTGCAGCACCAGGGTGTGGTGGGCTGACCCTGGCTGGATGCCAGATGCCCACAAAGCCGCTCTATCGCTCCCCTCCTCAGCTGTACAGGGGAGAGAAAATGTAACGAAAGGCTCGTGGGTTGAGATAAGGACAGGGAGAGATCATTCAGCAATTACCATCATGGGCAAAACGGACTCAACTTGGGGAAATTAATTTATTTTATTATGAATCAAATCAGAGTTGGGTAATGAGAACTAAAACCAAATCTTAAAACACCTTCCCCCACCCCTCCCTTCTTCCCAAGCTCAACTTTGCCCTTCCTCCCCACCCAGTGGCACAGGGGGACGGGGAATGGGGGTTTTGGTCAGTTCATCCCACATAATCTCTGCTGCTCCTTCCCCCTCAGGGGGAGGACTCCTCACACTCTTCCCCTGCTCCAGCGTGGGGTCCCTCCCATGGGAGACAGTCCTCCATGAACTTCTCCAGTGTGAGTCCTTCCCATGGGCTGCAGTTCTTCACAAACTGCTCCAGCCTGGGTCCCGTCCTTCAGGAGCAGACGGCTCCAGCGTGGGTCCCCCACAGGGTCACAAGTCCTGCCAGCAAACCTGCTCCAGCCTGGGCTCCTCT
>NW_010528342.1:688-17137 GCF_000687285.1 Phaethon lepturus | reverse complement strand
GTGAGGGTGGGGATCTGCTCCAGCGTGGAGCTCCATGGCTGCAGGGGCACAGCCGGCCTCACCATGGTCTTCACCAGGGGCTGCCGGGAACCTCTGCTCCGGCGCCTGGAGCCCCTCCTGCCCCTCCTGCCGCTCTGACCCGGGTGTCTGCAGGGCTGTTCCTCTCACACAGTCTCACTCCTCTCTTCTGCTGCAATTGCTGCTTGCTGGTTTTTTACCCTTCTTAAATCTGTTACCCCAGAGGGGCTACCACAGTTGCTGATGGGCTCGGCCTTGGCCAGCGACAGGGCTGTCTTTGAGCCCGGTGGGCTGGGCTCGGCCTTGGCCAGCGACAGGTCTGTCTTGGAGCCAGTTGGCATGGCTCTGTCAGACACAAGGGAAGCCTCTAGCAGCTTCTCACAGAAGCCACCCCTGTGACCCCTGCTACCAAAACCTTGCCATGCAAACCCAGTACACTGGAAGACAGCAGAATGAAAACCTTTCTCCTCACAGGCCTGAGCTGGACAAGAGAGACACTACTTAATCTAGGGGAGAAACTCATTCAAAAAAACAACAAATGCACAAGTATTGAACAAGGACACAGCCATTTTCAAATCAAACTTGCTTATTTTTCGCTAATCAGTAAGAACTCGAGGTAGAGTATGGTGAGCAACTCCTAGTTGAGGAGAATCAAATAAAGTACTGCATTTAAAGAAGTAGTGAATGGCTATAGGAGTTGTAAAAAGCTTTAGTCCATTCATTTGGTCTTGCTAATTTAGCTTTTGGAGAGACAGATGAAGATTAAGTTTCCCTCAATGATTTTCTTTTCCTTCTTTTTCCTGATGGTGGATACAGCAATCGGTTTTTTGTTTGCCTTGATTTTTTCCCAGCATAAATGGTTAATTAAATAAATCAACAAACTCTAAAAAATGGGGGGGGGACGACGATGACACACACACAACAAAAACCCAACCAAAACCGCAAACCCTAAAAAAAAAAAAAGCGTGAGGTGAATACTGTTTGCAGCTGTTCCTCAGATGGCTGTTTCTCTTCCTATGCAACAGTGAGGCTCATAGTAGCAAAAAAGGCTGCTGAGCCGTTAGCAGCCAAAACAAATATAAAGATAGCAAAAAATGGAGGAAATGGACACTGAGCCATAAACATTCATGTTTTAAGACAGTGATCCAAGCAGTTCAACATCAGTAATTGGGATGTGAGTGATTCTTCACATGCCAAAGTATAGAAAAAGCACAGGATAGTTCAGAAATCTACATGTCTTTAGTGCTTTCTGACTGATAGCAGTAACCTTGTAGCATATCTGGGAGTATGTCGTCAAACCCCATGACAAAATTAGTCTAGTGACTAAATCACTCGGTCGTTTTCTCCTTGTTAGCTCAGCTAGCGTATTAATGCGCCACAGAACAAACACAATGTACTACGCTAGTTGCCTCCTCCTCCGGCTTTTACTTCAGCTATCTGCCCTAACACAGAATGGATAAACAGTTTTCTTGCCAAATAGTAGTGGATTAGCCACAGCAATGGTGACGACAGCACAGTGTGTGGAAGGATAAGAGTTACAATAGATATTCCCAAAGCAGTAACGTGAGCCGGGATAAGGCGGGAATGAAATGTCATCATCTAGATGAACATTTACATACTATGGAAATGATGACTAGTATTTGGATTGAACAGAAGGGCGAGTTCAACGTCACAGCAACTCCCAACAAAGTTCATCAGACAAAGGTCATATATGCTGCATTTTAACCCCATAATCCAGTTGTCCAGCTTGAATGCAGGCTATGTTGATAGCAAAACAAAATATTAATATTTTAATAGTCATACTATATTTCCTGTGATTGGAAATACGTTGCCTGTGATATTCTTTCAATCTGGGTCCAATCCTGGGAACTACTAAACATCTACATTTCATATCTGCCTGAAAACCCTGACAATCCTCAGGGCTCCTCAGGATAGGAAAATTAATTGAATGTATAACTAAGAATAAATAAAACTTCCAAGATTTCAAGGTGCCTGGAATAGTTGAAGTGAAATCCACAATTTTCTTTACATAAAAGAGAACAGCATTGTGACATTATATCGACACACTTAATGATTTTAAAATGAATGCACTATTTAGTAAACCAAACAGAACATTTTATGACCTGTTTGGTTCTGCTACTTCTTTATGTACACATCAATGTAGTTGAATTCTCTAGCACTTTCTGAGCTGGAACATGTTCATTCCGTTTTATACACAGTAAGAATGACTGAAGCACAAATGCTCCTAAGAGCAGCACATAAGCAAGATCCTAAAGCTTCAAGCCTGTTTTCAGTCCTACCACAAATTTTCTATGCATCCAGATGGTGTGTCTAGTTTCCTATCTGAAGCTATGGAAAACGGGCACATTGTATGGAAAACTATACTCTGGATTGCAAGGAACTCTGCTGGGATGGCAGTGGAAAATGGCACCGGGAATCTTGTCCAAGGTGTCAGAGGGACCTCCTGGCAGACATGAGACTGGAAGTAAGTCTACCAGCATCACTCTTGTACATTATCAGAAGAGACTACCGTTTCCTCCCCCAAAACATCCATTGATTGATATAATCCCAATTATTTCAAAATTCTTCGGTGACTCTTTTGTCATAACATACTACACTATTCCTGAATTTACTGACACAGGGAACAGTCTGGTTCAGATGGTTCTGAATTGTTCGGAACAATTTCTTAAAATGTTTTTGGGGCCCATTATTTACTTCCATTTTGCTCTATAAAATTTCTACCTGCCTCATTACTGGATGTCCTTCAGGCCTTCTCAGCAAGTCACTTATCCTCTCAGTCATTTCTGGTGCTTATCCCTTCTCTCTTAGTCTCCAGCAAGGCTGGAGCTCTCTCTGGTTCACTGCCTGGGTTATATTTCATTATGGCTACCACATTATCTTCAGTAACCATCATTAAAAAGGCTGCTGTATTATGACTAGAAAGGGAGCAACATTTCAACAACTTTGTGTGGCAAATGGACTGGGAATGGGTTTCTGCTGCCTCTCGCCAAGTTCCCATTGCTTCACTTTCCCTGTTGGTTCTTCTGCTTTGTGGTTCAGGTTCTGAATTTATCTCAGGTTCCCTCTGTTTTGCTCTCATTAGGAAGGCATTCAGGCAGCATTCTTTTCCTCTCATGCTCCAGAATTTGTTCCAGGTCACTGCTGAGCTGTACACAGTGTCCTTGAACATGTAACCTGTGATGAAATGAAAAACTGCCCTATTGGCTGCCAAACTTTTTATGCAGGACTCCCCATCCCCACCCCAATGGCTCCCCACTTATCTGGATGGATGTAGAATAACAGGGGAAAGATAAAAGTGTAAATGAGAGATTGGAACTGTTCCTCATCTTCCAACTTATGTTTAGCAATGTATCTTGGGCAAGTCTCCACTGACCAAAAGTGTTTTGGCTTTGAAAACTACAGAATAGCTGTGCTATACATCCAGCTGTTGGCAGTTCGATGTTTTCATGTAGACACCAGCCATGTGAAGATGCCTTAAGTTCTTAGATGTTAATCCAGTGGTTACTACTAAAGAAAAAAATCCTAGATCTACCAAAAGTGAAGATTACATCACAGAGATGTCACAGCCTAATTCACAGAAGAGGAATCTGTTCTATAACAAACGCCTGTTCCTAGCTAACGCCATCCAAACCCATGCTGCCATCCTCTTCTAAGCCAAATCAAACTGGTGTGATCTTAAAAATTAGTTTTCACTCACACAGTACTTAGTATGGATTAATGAGGATGTAGTTTGAAAAGTAAAATCTTTCACAATGCATCTCTTCCGAGCATTCTTGGTTGCACCATTCACAACCCTTCTCGATCACACAACCTACGGAAAATCACAAGACCACAAAAGAAACTGCAAACACCATCCACTGTGCCATTGCAAGTAATGTGAGGGGATATGAACAAGTAATATTGGGGACATCTCTTGTCTGGAAATCTCTTTGGAAGAGGAAAGGGCAAGGAGTCTTTCAAAACTCTTCAGCCAAGACTCATCACTCCTAATATTGGACAACTGAACCTCTCTGCCTAAAGAGAAGCACTACTGCTGCACAAACAACTAATTTAGGAAGGGGTGTTCTTATTAGGCTCTGTATGATGTACATGTGAAAGGAAAATCTACTGTAGAGGGCAATTCTGAGCAAGAGACTAACTGTGGAGGAGTGAGGCCTCAGGCTGGTGCCTAAACAGAGGTACAAGAAGTGCAGAATTTTCTCCCCTTTGTAGTTTAACTTAGAGCAACACAATCTCTCCTCATTCCTTTCCTCAGTCTCAGAGGTTCCTCTGAACCCCTACCTGGGACATTAGGAACTTGTGTAAGGGAGCTGAACCATGAATACATAACCTATGGACCAATGTAGCTGAACATTTCTCCTTCAGCTCTTCTGTTACCATGGCTGAATATTTTGTTCTAACTCGCCTCTTCTTGGAGGACACACATACTACGAAGACTCTAAGACTCCATGCCAGCAGTAAAGCAACCTCCTTTGCAAATCTGTTTAGATCCGTCAACTGACCATGGAAAACAGCCCAACCAAGTATGTGTTATTTCACAGTTAGCTGTGCTTAATTTTACTTTTTTACTTTTTAATAATCACTACCTTTCAGAGATCTAAACTTTGACATTTCCATGGGTCCCCCAAAAGAAAGGAGGATCAAGCATGCTGCAGCTGTTTCTCTGCAGCATTTCTCTCCCTCTAAAAATGTTCTCAAGTTAATTTTGACGAGGTTTGAAAGGAGTAGGCTTGTGCACTGAAAATGTTTTCAATTTGACAGCTCTGTCGCTGTGGGGGAGGGAGAAAGATCAGTGATATCTTTAAGTTATGCAATAAGAAGTTAGTTGTCTTCTTTGAATGCAGATTTCTATTGAAGTTTTAAATAGTCCTATTCACTAAGGGAAGAATTGAAAAGGTGGTTAACGTACGTAAGCTGAAGCAGCCTGCTGCTGCTCCTGTAAATAAAACTGACCTTCTGGAGTAGTGACAGAGGCTGCTGACCTTGTTTTTCTCCCTTGCACCAGCAACTGCGTATCCTTACATGAGTGTCGTATTACCAGCCAAATAACCAGCTTTCACATATGGCTGTACAGAGTAGTACACAGCTCCAGCATTCACTAAAAGGAAACTTGCTTTTGGAAAGACTCAGAGGACTTGAGCTTATGCTGAGCTTTGCACTGACTAAACTTTCCCAAGGGATGGACAACAGATTCCTGGGATTTAAAAGGCAAAAAAGCATCAATGCAACACATTCCAGAAATCACAGGCCATGAAAAATCTGATGCTGTAACTGCAGAAGCCTTGCTGTGGGAAGACATGCTTTTACGTTCTTTCATTTAGTCCTATGCCACTGTTTCAGAGTTATAAGAAGGGAAGAGTGTGCTTGTAACAAGTTAAATAAAACCATCTACAGAGAACCCTAAAAAGATCACACGTTTCAATTAATTCTCTTTAACCTTCTCCCATCATCCAGCAAGTGACCCTCCATTTACAGTTAAGGCAACGCTTCAGGCAGTTTTTCTTCTCCTTCCCAAAGGTTTAGAATATAGAGCTAGTACTCTGGAAAGCAATGGGACTCTCTACGTGGATTTGTGTCAACCCCATCAATGCAGTATCAACACTTGAATCCACCACATGAATGAGTTTTACCCACACCATGCTTCAGTGAGGCAGGTATGTTTGTCACATTTTACAGATGGGATTTCAAGATAGCCAAGATGATGTGATCTACCAAATCACAGGTAAAGTTTGTGGCTACGGTACTGCATTTGACTTTCAAACCCAAGCGTTCTCTCTTTTGCTAGCAATATGTAAAGACCTCACCTTTCTTTCTATCCTTCTACTCCTCCACAGTTCACTGAGGTGAACTCTCTTTTTCCTCACTGCTAGGGAAAAAAAAAAAAAAGGTAGTAATGACAACTTCTCCTATTCCAGCAGGAACACTGTGGATCCAGGGAGGAGTCTCTCCACTTTTCCCATCACTTTTGCATACCTCCTCCGCCTTTCTAAGATCATGAAAAGAGAAGCTCAGGCACAGCTGTAGAAGCTTCAGGTTCTAAAAGCAGCTTCCATTTTCCAGTCTCCCTTAGAAGCAGTAAAGAGACCATTGCAAAACCACTGCAGGCAACTAAGTGAGCTAGACTGCCTAGGACCAGTGCTTCCCGTAGGTAGGACCCCAAAGGAACTGGCCAGGGCCTCCACCAGATAGTAGCCCAGCCCAGAGATCAAGGAGGACAACACTCCAACCAGACGCACAGCCTCAGCCCAAAACTTCTGCCTTGGTAACCTGTGACAACCCATGGCTAGGTCCAAGCATCTCTCACTGTGGTGGCCACCTTGGACCTCCACAGTGGTCAGCACTAGGAAAGTAATAGGGATATTAACAGACAGACTTGTGGGGAGGAAGACATTCTACCCCCACCATGTTTACTGCAGGTCTGGTAAAGAAGAAGAGAGACATTTGGAGGAGAATGAAATATTCTCTTTCATAACTAAGAGCAATGTATTTTTAGACTTTAAAAAAGGGTATTACTTCTACATGTCAATCTTTCAGAAATTTTTCTATAATAGATATCTATTTCAAATGAAGTAATTTCATTTCAAAAGTTTTGGTATTGTGTAGTTAATTATCTTTTTTCCTTTCTTTTCTTTTGGACCTTTATCCTGTATGCAAATAATATGCTGCATTAACCACATTATATGAAGTGTTGAAATGTACACATTTCTTTGTGTTTATTTGTTAAAACTCTACTCCTGAGCCCTACAGCTATAACCTTTCTTTTTGCCTACTAATCAACACCTTTGATACTTCCAATTTTCAGCATTATTATTCCCCCAATTTCCAAAGTCTTTCAAAAGACAGAAAAGAAGTGAAGAACCTCCAGATGCACCAGAACTCCAATACTAGAAAAACCTGTAACTATTTACACATCAACAGTTTATAGCACATTATTTTGTGAAAAAATCTAGCAGGACTTTCTACGTAGAAATAACAATGTATAGAACTCTGAGCCACACAACATAACTTCTAAGTTGGGCCTTGTTAAGTGAGGGTTGGACCAGCTGAGTTTCAGAGGTCCTTTGATATTACAATTTCAATAATTATAATTTCATCTGAATAAGCAGATATTTACTACAGATTCTTCCAGGTTTTCTCAGTTTTCTTTTTTTCTTTTTCTTCTTGGAAAAGCATTTGGGAAAGGAGAATTTTTCCTTTAAAGTGTCCAGCCTAATGGCCCTGTAATCACCACCTGTGCTCCAAGTCTGAAAACATCCAAAGAATTCACCAGTTTCTAGAGAAAGTGATGAGAAAGGAAGAATTATAATTCTAGAAAGCATCCAACATATTTTTCATTCATTTGCACCTCTCCAAGGAGTTTTGAAATGCAGCATAATAGAGGTGGAGCTGCTTACAGTGCGCCTTGCTGGCCTTGCCTTCGCAGGGCTGCTCTGCCAGTGAGTAACTCTGAAGCTGTCCTGATGTGCTCTACAGAGGTTGAGAGGGACCTTAGGAACACTGCCCACCCCTGCGTGACAGAAGGAAATAAAGACCCATCCCTTTACACATATTTGACAGCCTCTAATTCTGCTTCCAAACACAGCCCCTTTTATTAACCTCCCAGTCAGTTAATTGGGAAAAGTGCCATCAGCCAGGCTCCTTGAAGTGTGGGAGTGTGCCTGAGGACGTGCTGCAGCCTTGCAGCCTCTGCTGCTGTTTGACCCCAAACCCACGGTCACCAGGACACCCAGCACTCATCTGTCCCCCCAGGGTGATGGGCTTTCTCAGAAGCCACAGCATGGCTTGAGCAGCCAGGGAGACACAGCTCTAGCTGTGGCAAACACGACCCTCTCACGCTCCATGTCCGCAGCCTGACACCTTGCTGCCCACACCACTGGGCAGACAGTCTGATAAGATTAAATTTGCATTTGGCAGGGTGGGCAGGGAAACACATGGAACCTTTCTGATGTAAGAGGCACAAAAAAGGCATTTAAATACATGTTCTGTTTTATACTGAATAAAGAAGAAATGTGTATGAGAAAGCACGGCTTTAAAAAAAAAAAATCAATAAAAACAAAAGAAATAAACATACCCCTATAGTGTCAGGAATTCAAACAATTCCAGAATGTCTTCATGAAAGAGCAGTTTAATATTCTGAGATTCTCAGAATCAAAGCTGAAAAAAAAGCACTAAAATAAAAAAATGGTAGCAACAGAAAAAAGCCTATTTTATTGTATTTACTTTAGGTCTATAAATTAATAACCTGAAGTATTATTAGAAAGACACAGTTTTTTTTTTTCTTCTTTTTTTAAGATTCAGTTTATTAGTAAAACAGCTCGGTGATCACCTGTGCTACTTTAATTCTTGGTGTGCTCCTTAGAGGGGTTTTGGCCCATGCCAGCTAGCATAACGCCTGGGCACATTTTTGAGGTATAGCAGGCATGTGGGCAATTCTCAGTGAGGAATATGGACAAGACTGCAGCATATTTGGCTTCCGCTGCCCCATAGAGTCCTCCAGGACTATTTAGCAGGCTTTGCTCCCTCCAGCACCTCCTCATGCCACAGAGGCAGAGCCCAGAGCGTGCAACGCCCCAGCTCAGCCTTCTGCTATAAAACCATCAGGCTCCAACGTGGACCAAAGTGCCTGAAGTCACATGAGAAGAGGTCCTCCCCAAAACCACCACTCAGACACTAATCCTAATGCCTTGGCAATAGAGCCAGTTCAGACTCGGGGCCTAGTGCTACGTAACACAGACATGGTGGTCTGTGACATTTGGTATCAGGGCCAGAGAACTAGCCATGGAAATGCTAGTTCTAGTTTTTAAATTTAATTTAATTTAAACTTAGCTTTGAAAAAAAATAAAAATTTCACAGTAGAGAGGGAGCCTCAGTCAAGCCTTCAGTAAAATCTCACTCTGATATGGCTGTGGACCATAAGTTCACAAATCATGTGTTTAGGAATTCTTCATGCATAAGGGATACCCTCTGCCACATTCATTAAAAAGAAGAGAGTACTCCTCCCCCAATTTATCAACTAATTTCTAACAACAGTAAATTTACTGCAGCGTAAAAGAGCCCCCATAGAATACTTTAGAGAGCTGCCATGAACCCCATTACAAAACAGTATGACAGAGGCTAAAGAAGGCACATTTCAGAACACATTTCCCACAGTTTCCCCAATATCCATAAAACCACACATCTTATAAACTTATCACCATGGTCTGAGGTCTTCTGCTTAGTTTTCCTTACTCCACCATCCACAGGGACAAAATTTCAAAGGCTGAGCCCAATTATCCCATCTCCTGTAAAGCTTTGCAAGAGATTTCAGAGTACCTATATGGTAATAAAGGACAGAGACAACTAATACAGGCTGGAAGAAAAAAAGATATGGAAATATGCACCGATTGTTAACTGTAAGCAATGTAATCTAATGCTTTCACCGAATGCCAGCAAAAATGATAAAACCTGCCCACAAAAAGGATAAGTCCCTTTTCATGGTCTAGATATAGTTAAAATTGACAATACCTAAGCTGTCAGGATTAGTGGAGGAAGAGAATATCAAAACCATCTGGAAACAGACACAGCTGGAATAACTAACTTGGACTGACAATGATTAGAAACTGAAGGAGAGAAGACTTATTTCGTAGATCTGCAGGTCTAGATATTTAAAAATCGAATTAAGACATCAGATTTCTGTTGCAGAAAGTATCTGCAAATGAAAGGAAGCATCAAATTTTAAAGTAGATGTTTTCTAAGTACATTTTGTTTTACTGTGCCAACCTGAAAACCAAAACAGTTTCTTAAATGCTTAGAACATTTAGTTTAAAATCTGTTCCCAATGTAGTAACCTAACTGAAAGAATTTTTGAAACTCCATGCATTCAACTGCAACATGAGAGATAAATGATCTTTGCTAACATCTGTCAGCCCCATTCACTTGATCTCATCCAGCCAAGTAGTTTTTGTGGCTTTTACTGTTCAACGGTCCAGAGAGTGACTATGTAAAATTATTGTGTAAAATTACATCTCCTCCTTGCATACATTCATATTCAAAATAAAACTAATCTGCTCTACTGGCAGAAAGCAAGTTTTTACTCCTAGCAGTCTTGAAAATGCATTTTTTATCCTGCTATGTGCATTGAGAATATCGCCAACTAATTACACATTTATACAACATAGAAAAAGGACAAGTTACTTTCCAGAGTTCTGCTGAAGGTGGGCAGAAAATCAACATTATTTTTGTGTGTGCATATGTAGCTATTAAGCTCCATGAAAGCAGAAAGATAACAGCAAGCCATACCCATATCTTTAATGTGGAGTCTTAACTGAGAGGTCTAGTTTGGAGCTGCTTTCAAAGAAGAGTAAGTCTGCAAACATCAGATGTAGTTCACAAATAATTTTTGGAGACAGAAATCCAAATAGTCAAAATCCTGTATTCTAGAAATACAATTCAAACAGGATCACCTGGAAAATACATATTCAGACTATTATAATACTCTAAAAGCATCAGCAATTTTTTCTTCATGACTTATAAAATGAAATAAAAGAAAATGCATTTTAAACTCCTGAATTCGCATTTCCTTATGTCAAAGCATGCTGTTAAATTAATTTTAGGATATGATTAAATTAATTGTGTTAATTAATAATAAACTTTGCGATATTCAGCTATACCTCCTACTTACAAAAGATTGTGTTGCATAGGCAGTTCTATGCCAGAAATGTACATTTAGCATTCGTTCTACAAATGTAACAAATGAAGGAAAAATAAATATTTACCTCACCAGGACTAATATTTTCTTCATGTGTGAAAGACAGCCCGCTGTCAAAAACCCCGGTACTAATGACAACAGTAACACTGGCACAGGTTGCCCACAGAGGTGGTAGATGCCCCATCCCTGGAAACGTTCCAGGTCAGGTTGGACGGGGCTCTGAGCAACCTGGTCTAGTTGAAGCTGTCCCTGCTCATTGCAGGAGGGTTGGACTAGGTGACCTTGAAAGGTTCCTGCCAACCCAAACTATTCTATGATTCTATACAATAAAATCCAAGAAACATAGTCAGTGGGACATAAACTCTGATGAGATAATACCACATCTGCAAATGTAATTTTTTTTAAACATGTTTGCAAAATGAGGTAGAATTTTCAGTTCTCCATTTTAGTACCTTTGTTACAAGCAAAAAATACCTTGCAACTATGATTAACCCAGTTTAACTGAGCTATGTGATGTCCAAGAAACAAGATGGAATAAAGAATACTATCACACATTAGTTCCTTCATTTTCTGTTGAGAGCTCTTTTTATGAGATTACATAAAATCTGTACCTTAGAAATTCAGTGTGCTTTAATCAGTCTCTTTATACTTCTGACAAACTTGAATATATCTTTCTTCAACAATGCAGCCCCTTCAAATCAGCCCTTCCAAGCAGATTTCTACTGCCCACACCCTCCAAGTAGGCCTCTAGTAAAAATAGAAAAAAACAAAACTTAAGTGTTTCTGGGTAGAAAGGAAAATAGGGAAGCAGAAATAAGAGACAAGGAAAAAAAAAATGTGTTTTAGGCATTTGTACATCATAGGATGTTCTCAGTCCCTCAGAGTTCCCTTTGCTGATCATTGTATGCTGCATCTGAATCTACATATGCACCAGATTCAAAATCAAGATGGTTTAGGTTTTTTTTTTTAGATGACCCCACAAGCTTTTTTTTCCATTTCCTGCCTGCCTTCTGCTCTCCTGCAATGCACTGCCATATAAATTCATGTTTTCTCATTTCTCAAATGAAATGTTCAGATTTCAGAGCAATCTACTGTTCAGGGAAATTTACTGACAGGCTGCCCAAATATTTTCAAACTTCCTATGCATGTATGACTAAAATATTAAGATATTTGAATGCAAGGTATAACTATATTATATAGTTAACAAACTAGCTGTGAAAAACTTTCTGCTAATTCTTCTCAAACAGTAAAGATGAATTTAATCAAGGAGTGACTCTGTCAGACTGAGAAAATATTTGTACTTCATTTGGTTATTTGACAGACAGGTCACTCTACAGGAATCATTTGAGAAACTTAACTTTTCTTTAGAGAAAACCAATGACTCCCTATCAGCCCTATGTAACCAGACTGCTGTTACAAGACAGTTACTGAACATTCATAAGCTCTCAGCTCCAGAGGCATTAGATGCTCAGTACCTGGGAAACTGCTATCTACACAAGTTCAGATCAGATCAGTTTAGGACACTGAAGATCACACCATAAATGGAATTTCCAAAGACTTTTGTGCTTGTTTAAAAATGTGATACTTAAAAAAAGACAGCTCTGGATACTGTAACCTTTCGGTGGAGGCTAGGTAACAGCTGAACAGATAAACTTTTGCAAAATTTACCCCTGCTTTCTCACAGTACCTGAGAATGAGCCAGTTTACAAATGCATTTGGAAAAAGAGCTAAGCCTTGATCCACGTTACAGAATTTTACCCCCTGTGTTAAATATTATATTACGTGCTTCTATTATTGTATTATTATATTCTCTTGTGCCAAATTATCAGATTCTAATAACTTTTCATTTTTTAATTCTTGTCCCAGACCTAAATTTCAATGCAGAGAGTCTGACTTAAAGCTTCCATGTGAGTTTCAGTAAGAGGTATTGAATCTTTAAAGATAAAAAGTTCATTTTGTTATCAACGTCCAAGCAGTCCTGGCGTGAAATCCAGGAGAAAGCATCAATGTTGTTACTAACTTTACTGTGATCAAATTTCTTCTACTGAGCAATAAGAGTGGAGAAGGGCAGTACAAGTACCAATACAGAACTATAAATGTTTCCTACCGTTAGGTATATTCCCAGTCTCAGGACTGACTGTGCCATCTGATTTTCATAATTACTAACAAAAGATACTTCTAAAGAATTTCACGACATCCAATTTTTCTTTGCCTAACATCCACCATTAATCAGACTTTTTCAGGCATTTTTTTCCTGTTCTTGCTTCTGTTCAAAAAAAATACAGCAAGCATCTAAGAGAAAGAAAACATACAAACCATAAAGTGAAAAATATTGGGAAGCCAAAAAAAAAAGAGGTTTAGCTTAGAAGTAAAAACAAACAAAAAAACCAACCCCAAAAACCAAACCAACCAAAAAACGCAACAACAAAACTCTATCAGCATTAACTCTTCTCAGTGCATTCTCTGCTGCTTCTACCAAGCTTGTAGCACTTCCGTGCATGTCCCAGTAAAATCTGCAACAGAATTGGCAGCATTTCATTCTCTTGCTGCAGCAGCTTTTCCTACCAGGACATGAAAAACTGAACCATTTTACAGTTTCTTTCCTTGCATTTTGTGAAAATTAAATGCCTCATTTTAATAAACACAGTGTTTGGAACTTATTAATGATTCCTTTTAGGTTTTAGTATTATGAAATATTTTAATTCTTTCATGCAGCATTTTGTCAAAACAAGCTCCTGAAGAGACAAGCAAGCCAACAGGAAAGAGGGCACCTTTTCATCAGAATTTTCAAAATAACCTTATTTTCCATAGAAAACAGATATTTGGAATTAGCAAAATAACCTGGGAAGACCAACTGTGTTTACAGAACTGAAAACTCAGTCTTAGTCAAGTTTTCATAGCAAAGACAGCTTTGCAGTAAAGGATCTTACCAATAGATGTGGAGGATTCTCCATCATTTAATGCCCACAAGTCAGTTCTGAATGTCTTTCTGAAGAGCCGCAGCAAGCAGAAATGGAAGTTACTGACTTGAGACAGCAGTCAGAAAACCCTGTGTTTGCCTTATGCAAAAAAAATGGATTAAGGTATCACCCTGATCAATTAGCCTTAACAACGAAGAATGGCAGCACAGACATTTCCCCGTATTTATAGATAAATGAGTCACACATCAGGAAAACAAATACATAAAAACTGCTGAAGACTCCTAGCAGTAGTTTTTAACTGTGGATCTACAGGACAATTTGAAGGGGCCCACAAAAGCAAGCCCTGGAAGGGTTGGTACAAATATCACAATAAAAGAGTCTGCAGCTCTACTTGCATATCCTTAGAAGTCCAAAATCAAAAATATTTGAAAGCCACTGATTTCAACAGTAGTGACAGATACCATATTTCTCCATGAGTCTACATAACACTCAGGTTTTTATAGTTCAGAGATCTGGCATCTAGCACCAGGTTCAACAAGTCTGTTCCCATGTTCTACCAATGCTATGGCCAGTCGCCTATCTCAAAAAAGCTTCCTGCCTCTATTATTGTGTTCCCCTAGGGTTTTCTCAGGGATGACCACCACACTTTCAGTAGAATATATAAGTATACTTCTTTTTTTTTTTCCCCCTACGTTTTTTTTTTTCCCCAGAAGCAAAAGCTGCCTTTGAACAAGACAGCTGTACAGACAATGTCTTAGCCTGGGAACAGGTTGCCCACAGGTGTTGTGCAGTCACTGGATAGAGACCCTGGTCTCATCTAAATGCTGCCCCTTCTTCGAGCAGGAAATTGGACTAGGCACATACTGAAGTCCCTTCCCACCCAATGCTACAAAAAACATATCAAAGATATGTGGTCAGGTTTCATTTCACTCCTTTCACTCCATTCAGGTATGCCTAGAATGTTTTGCTATTTACCTTTTTTACTTATAATGTTTTCTCAGGCTTTAGAGCACATTCACATCATATGTGCACGTGGTTCTATATAAACATAAGGATTTCCAATTTTTTTTTTTTTTTTTTTTTTAAGAATGGGACAGAAAACCTCATGCAAATTCTCGATTCCAAGAAGTATTCAGAAAACTCCAGTATCAAGAGTCTTGCAGAAGAAATCGCAGGAGCTGGTATACTGGTGCAGAGAAATCATCTAGAGACAGCTTGTGTCTCATCCTCATGATTACATCCGTGTTGCTTTTCATAAGAACAGGCTAAAACTGCCACCAAAAAATGCTGGGAAATTTGCTTGCAAATTGATTTGAAAAGTTCAATGGAAACAAAAATTGAATAGCAGGCTTCTGTGCATTTATTCTCTCTGCATTTTCCTACCCTTTCAATTTACAGACTGAAAGAGCAAATTCTTAGTTATTACAGAATTTGATACTGCTAAGGAAGAAACACCTACAACTGAAATACCGCATCAAAACCAGGCAACTACATAAACACTTATCAGAAATCCTTGTACTTTAACCACCTCACCCTGCATTTAGGGGACAAAAGATTCAAGAAGCTATTCCGTTTGTTTGCCATCTATTAGAGAATGAATACAGCCTTCTCATAATGTCGGTGATTTGCTAAATGTCCCTGTGAAGCACTAAAGCCTGCTGTCCAGTTTGCATGCCTGTGAGAGCCTGTGGAATAAGGCTTGAGCTGCCATTTTGCAATGTTCTGGTACTGATTTCAAAGCCTTCTCAGAAGTCTAAATTTCTTTGTGTTTCTTATCTACATAAGCTTTATTTGCTTTCTCCTTTTACAGGCCACCTAAAAGTATCATCTGATTCTGAGGCAGCTTGTGGGTCTGCATTTCTCCACATGACAATATACCCATATATTTCCCATTCTCCTTATTTTGACATAGTGGTCAAGCAGCTTGCTGAACTCACACCTGTCAACTGGTTTTGATGTGTACTAGTCAGCCTCAATTGCTCATTTCTTCCATTTCCATCCAAATTTCTGTCTGATGCACCGTAAGCAAGTCCGGATACATCTTACATGTCTGTAAGATAGCTTACATCACTGAACATCAGCTGCACAGCCCCACTGACCTGCCATCTTGCTTGGTCTCCTTTTGTGTTTTAATCCCACTGCTGAAGCATGGTCTGTACCACTATCGCAGTGTGCTCGCCTTGCTTCTTTTGGATTGCTACGCAGTAATACTTCGCTTCACTGGTTGTTAAAACAGGTCGCGCTTCACAGCGTGGACTATGTCTCACCTACTTCCTGCAGTATCCCGTTTCTTGTTTTACTTGGTACAGACATGTATTTTTTCTATTTTTCTTTTTTTTTTTTTTTTAAATGCATGTCAGCAGTAATGGAAGTGTTAGGCTGGCAGTTCAGAGAGAGCAAAAACAACTTCCAAGTACCATTTTGCCTCTGCTGCTCCTCTCCAGCACCTCGTGGTTGCCCTGAAGGGCAGATGAGCCCACAGCTCCCATTGTGCCTCCCACCCCTCCCACGGCTGAGGCAGACCATGAGGACTTAAAGGGCAGCAATACTTCTCCTGCTGATGAAGGGCTCATTAGGGCTGGATTAAAACAAGAAACACCTTGGCTACAAGCTGCCAAAGCGCCTTAGCGTGACAACAGTATTCAGCAACAGTTTGCTAGGCCAGAATTAGAAAATTAAGCCATCTATGAGTGGAGAGGCAGGAGTCAGAGATCACACCCTCACCACCTCCAAAAGCTATACAACCTTCTTCCTCTCACCACTTTGTACAGGTAAAAAGAAAACCAAAGCTCTTGCCTCTTT
>NW_010528342.1:0-676 GCF_000687285.1 Phaethon lepturus | reverse complement strand
CTTTCCCTCCTCTGCATTACTAAAAACTTGTCTCCTCCACTCAGAGAACCGCCTTCAGCAAACTGGAGGAACTGAAGCAGTGACAAAAACCTTACTAAACATCTCTCCCCCATCTAAAGGGAATATATTGGGTGCGTGTGGGTCTTCTCTTAGGGCACTGGAAGTTGCTGACTGGCATTTTTACATCGCAGGGTGCTGTGACTTACAGCTTTTTCTTTAGCAGATCATGACATCTTTGCAGCCCTACCCCCACCCTTTCAAACACAGGACGAGCCCCCAAAACCCCCTTTCCCAAAGCACAGTATTTTCTTTTCCCCTCAGAGGCTGAACATTATCGCGGATCCATAGCAAGAACCCTGATGTTTGCAGCAGTCCCTCTCATGATGGAGGACGTTTCAGCTTATGTCTAGGCTGCACTGCTGGTGGCACTTGAACCGCATCTCTGGAAACCTGCCCACTTTGGTGGCAACCAGAGAAGGGGCAAGGACACAGACGTGGACCTGTCAATCGATGCTGGCTCTGCAAGCAGCTATCAGGCGGGGAGCTTGGGGAGGGGAGGCGGCAAGGGGAGAAGAGCCACATACAAACAAAAAGCGTGTGCTGACGTTAATCTCCGCTAACGAAGCCTGCGCTCTGAGTCACCCAGCTCAGCGGCGAGAGAAAGCTCATGAATCAA